>NW_025421232.1:107500-112093 GCF_020382885.2 Scatophagus argus
ATAAGTGTGCTTTTAAGCCGAGAATCTTCACAAAATTTCGTTATGCTTGCACAATGACAATAAAGGCAGGGTGGGAGGGAGGGAGGGAGAGTGGGCCAGGGAGAGTGTGAGGCAGTGAGGGTCAGGCAGGCAGGCAGGCAGGCAGGGAGAGTGGGCCAGGGAGAGTGTGAGGCAGTGAGGGTCAGGCAGGCAGGCAGGCAGGGAGAGTGGGCCATGGAGAGTGTGAGGCAGTGAGGGTCAGGCAGGCAGGCAGGCAGGCGGTGAGGCAGTGAGGGTCAGGCAGGCAGGCAGGCAGGCAGGCGGTGAGGCAGTGAGAGGCAGACAGGCAGGCAGGCAGGGAGAGTGGGGCAGGGAGAGTGTTAGGATAAGGGCCAGGGAGAGTGTGAGGCAGGCAGGCAGGCAGGCAGGAAGGGAGAGTGGGGCAGGGAGAGTGTGAGGCAGTGAGGGTCAGGAATGCAGGCAGGCAGACAGGCAGGGAGAGTGGGCCATGGAGAGTGTGAGGCAGTGAGGGTCAGGCAGGCAGGCAGGCAGGCAGGCGGTGAGGCAGTGAGAGGCAGGCAGGCAGGCGGGCAGGCAGGGAGAGCGGGCCAGGGAGAGTGTGAGGCAGTGAGGGTCAGGCAGGCAGGCAGGCAGGCAGGCAGGCGGTGAGGCAGTGAGAGGCAGGCAGGCAGGCAGGGAGAGTGTCCCTCCAAGAATTTCCCTCCAGGGATAAATAAAGGAATTCTGATTCTGATTCTGATTCTGGTTCTGATTCTGAGTGTTAGGATAAGGGCCAGGGAGAGTGTGATGCAGTGAGAGGGAGGCAGGCAGGGAGGCAGGCAGGCAGGCAGGCAGGCGGTGAGGGAGTGAGAGGCAGGCAGGCAGGCAGGCAGGCAGGCAGGCAGGCAGGGAGAGTGGGCCAGGGAGAGTGTGAGGCAGTGAGAGGCAGGCAGGCAGGCAGGCAGGGAGAGTGTGAGGCAGTGAGAGGCAGGCAGGCAGGCAGGCAGGCAGGCGGTGAGGCAGTGAAAGGCAGGCAGGGTTAGGCTTTAGGGTTAGGATTGGAGTTTCCCTCCAAGAATTTTCCTCCAGGGATAAATAAAGGAATTCTGATTCTGATTCTGGTTCTGATTCTGAGTGTTAGGATAAGGGCCAGGGAGAGTGTGAGGCAGTGAGAGGGAGGCAGGCAGGGAGGCAGGCAGGCAGGCAGGCAGGCAGGCAGGCAGGCGGTGAGGGAGTGAGGCAGTGAGAGGCAGGCAGGCAGGGAGAGTGGGCCAGGGAGAGTGTTAGGATAAGGGCCAGGGAGAGTGTGAGGCAGTGAGAGGCAGGCAGGCAGGCCGGCAGGCAGGCGGTGAGGCAGTGAGAGGCAGGCAGGCAGGCAGGGAGAGCGGACCAGGGAGAGTGTTAGGATAAGGGCCAGGGAGAGTGTGAGGCAGGCAGGCAGGCAGGCAGGCAGGGAGAGTGGGGCAGGGAGAGTGTGAGGCAGTGAGAGGCAGTCAGGTAGGCAGGCAGGCAGGCAGGGAGAGCGGACTAGGGAGAGTGTTAGGATAAGGGCCAGGAAGAGTGTGAGGCAGGCAGGCAGGCAGGCAGGCAGGAAGGCAGGCAGGGAGAGTGTGAGGCAGTGAGAGGCAGGCAGGCAGGCAGGCGGTGAGGCAGTGAGAGGCAGGCAGGCAGGCAGGCAGGCAGGCAGGGAGAGTGGGGCAGGGAGAGTGTGAGGCAGTGAGAGGCAGGCAGGCAGGCAGGCAGGCAGGCAGGGAGAGTGTGAGGCAGTGAGAGGCAGGCAGGCAGGCAGGCGGTGAGGCAGTGAGAGGCAGGCAGGCAGGCAGGCAGGCAGGGAGAGTGGACCAGGGAGAGTGTGAGGCAGTGAGAGGCAGGCAGGCAGGCAGGTAGTGGGGCAGGGAGAGTGTGAGGCAGTGAGAGGCAGGCAGGCAGGCAGGCAGGCAGGCAGGCGGTGAGGGAGTGAGGCAGTGAGAGGCAGGCAGGCAGGGAGAGTGGGCCAGGGAGAGTGTGAGGCAGTGAGAGGCAGGCAGGCAGACAGCCGGTGAGGCAGTGAGAGGCAGGCAGGCAGGCAGGGAGAGTGGGGCAGGGAGAGTGTGAGGCAGTGAGAGGCAGGCAGGCAGGCAGGCAGGAAGGCAGGAAGGGAGAGTGTGAGGCAGTGAGAGGCAGGCAGGCAGGGAGAGTGGGCCAGGGAGAGTGTGAGGCAGTGAGAGGCAGGCCGGCAGGCAGGCGGTGAGGCAGTGAGAGGCAGGCAGGCAGGCAGGGAGAGCGGACCAGGGAGAGTGTGAGGCAGTGAGAGGCAGGCAGGCAGTGAGAGTGGGCCAGGGAGAGTGTGAGGCAGTGAGAGGCAGGCAGGCAGGCAGGCAGGCAGGCGGTGAGGCAGTGAGAGGCAGGCAGGCAGGCAGGCAGGGAGAGTGGACCAGGGAGAGTGTGAGGCAGTGAGAGGCAGGCAGGCAGGCAGGGAGAGTGGGGCAGGGACAGTGTGAGGCAGTGAGAGGCAGGCAGGCAGGCTGGCAGGCGGTGAGGCAGTGAGAGGCAGGCAGGGTTAGGGTTTAGGGTTAGGTTTGGAGTTTCCCTCCAAGAATTTTCCTCCAGGGATAAATAAAGGAATTCTGATTCTGATTCTGCTTCTGATTCTGAGTGTTAGGATAAGGGCCAGGGAGAGTGTGAGGCAGTGAGAGGGAGGCAGGCAGGGAGGCAGGCAGGTGGTGCGGCAGTGAGAGGCAGGCAGGGAGAGCGGACCAGGGAGAGTGTTAGGATAAGGGCCAGGGAGAGTGTGAGGCAGTGAGAGGCAGGCAGGCAGGCCGGCAGGCAGGTGGTGCGGCAGTGAGAGGCAGGCAGGGAGAGCGGACCAGGGAGAGTGTTAGGATAAGGGCCAGGGAGAGTGTGAGGCAGGCAGGCAGGGAGAGTGGGGCAGGGAGAGTGTGAGGCAGTGAGAGGCAGGCAGGCAGGCAGGCAGGCAGGCGGTGAGGCAGTGAGAGGCAGGCAGGCAGGCAGGGAGAGCGGACCAGGGAGATTGTTAGGATAAGGGCCAGGGAGAGTGTGAGGCAGGCAGGCAGACAGGCAGGAAGGCAGGCAGGGAGAGTGGGGCAGGGAGAGTGTGAGGCAGTGAGCGGCAGGCAGGCAGACAGGCGGTGAGGCAGTGAGAGGCAGGCAGGCAGGCAGGCAGGCAGGGAGAGTGGGGCAGGGAGAGTGTGAGGCAGTGAGAGGCAGGCAGGCAGGCAGGCAGGCAGGGAGAGTGGACCAGGGAGAGTGTGAGGCAGTGAGAGGCAGGCAGGCAGGCAGGCAGGCAGGCGGTGAGGCAGTGAGAGGCAGGCAGGCAGGGAGAGTGGGCCAGGGAGAGTGTGAGGCAGTGAGAGGCAGGCAGGCAGGCAGGGAGAGTGGACCAGGGAGAGTGTGAGGCAGTGAGAGGCAGGCAGGCAGGGAGAGTGGGCCAGGGAGAGTGTGAGGCAGTGAGAGGCAGGCAGGCGGTGAGGCAGTGAGAGGCAGGCAGGCAGGCAGGCAGGCAGGGAGAGTGGACCAGGGAGAGTGTGAGGCAGTGAGAGGCAGGCAGGCAGGCAGGGAGAGTGGGGCAGGGAGAGTGTGAGGCAGTGAGAGGCAGGCAGGCAGGCTGGCAGGCGGTGAGGCAGTGAGAGGCAGGCTGGGTTAGGGTTTAGGGTTAGGGTTGGAGTTTCCCTCCAAGAATTTTCCTCCAGGGATAAATAAAGAAATTCTGATTCTGACTCTGCTTCTGATTCTGAGTGTTAGGATAAGGGCCAGGGAGAGTGTGAGGCAGTGAGAGGGAGGCAGGCAGGGAGGCAGGCAGGCAGGCAGGCGGTGAGGGAGTGAGAGGCAGGTAGGCAGGGAGAGTGGGCCAGGGAGAGTGTTAGGATAAGGGCCAGGGAGAGTGTGAGGCAGTGAGAGGCAGGCAGGCAGGCCGGCAGGCAGGCGGTGAGGCAGTGAGAGGCAGGTAGGCAGGCAGGGAGAGCGGACCAGGGAGAGTGTTAGGATAAGGGCCAGGGAGAGTGTGAGGCAGGCAGGCAGGCAGGCAGGCAGGGAGAGTGGGGCAGGGAGAGTGTGAGGCAGTGAGAGGCAGGCAGGCAGGCAGGGGGTGAGGCAGTGAGAGGCAGGCAGGCAGGCAGGCAGGGAGAGTGTGAGGCAGGGAGAGTGTGAGGCAGTGAGAGGCAGTGAGAGGCAGGCAGGCAGGCAGGCAGGCAGGGAGAGTGTGAGGCAGGGAGAGTGTGAGGCAGTGAGGGGCAGTGAGAGGCAGGCAGGCAGGCAGGCAGGCCGGCAGGCAGGCGGTGAGGCAGTGAGAGGCAGGCAGGCAGGCAGGCAGGAAGGCAGGCAGGGAGAGTGGGGCAGGGAGAGTGTGAGGCAGTGAGAGGCAGGCAGGCAGACAGGCGGTGAGGCAGTGAGAGGCAGGCAGGCAGGCAGGCAGGCAGGCAGGCAGGGAGAGTGGGGCAGGGAGATTGTGAGGCAGTGAGAGGCAGGCAGGCAGGCAGGCAGGCAGGCGGTGAGGCAGTGAGAGGCAGGCAGGCAGGCAGGCAGGCAGGCAGGCAGGAAGGGAGAGTGGGGCAGGGAGAGTGTGAAGCAGTGAGGGTCAGGCAGGCAGGCAGGGAGAGTGGGCAGACCACACCTCGT
>NW_025421233.1:0-5000 GCF_020382885.2 Scatophagus argus
TTTCCCCTGCATCCCCTGTGAGTTTTAATCCAGCATTCAGCAGGGATTTCTCTCGGTGTTTTCCCTGGAGCGGTGGACGGCTTCAGGTCCATCAGCTGATCCCGAGTGTAAACAATGCGGGCAGCGAGGAGTTGCATCGCCGCTCCGAAAAGTGTAGTTCAGCGACGAACAAAAACACCAAAAAGACCCACAACTTTCCTGGTGTGTGGTAGATAGAAGACAGTGTAGTCCAGAGTAAAAAAGAAAGTAAAGGAGTCGCGAATAATAATAAAATAGTAGAAAAACAGTGAGAAAGATCAGGAGCGTCTGTAACAGGCTGCACACGTATCGACACATGCGCACTGACATCATTACTGGCTTCAGGAATGACCCCACGCTCACCGAATTTTGTAAGAGTCTGATCAACTTCATGTTTGTAGGTTTACAGCACCCCCTATGGGCCGATTTGTACCAAATTTGGCACAGAGCCCCTGAGTGACCTCCAAAACAAGTGGATTAAGTTTGAAGCTAAAAGTGTTTGGCCAAAATATGAAACAATATGTGTTTTTTTAGCTAGCAGAAAAGATTGTTTGGTTGTAACTTGCTCAGTTTTTGTAGTGCCAAGATTCTTTTGATAACTTTTGATCAGACATATCGGGAGATATGTGCAAAGTTTCATGCCGATCACGCTTAAAATGTAGAAGGAGTTAGGTTTTTGATATGTGGCAACTTAGCAAAGGAAACATTTTCAATTCAATTCAATTCAGTTTATTTATATAGCGCCAATTCACAACAAAAGTTATCTCATGACACTTTCCAATTTGAGCAGGTCTAGACCAAACTCTTTAATTAAATTGTAAAATAGAGAGAGCCCAACATTCCCCCTTGAGCAAGCACTTGGCGACAGTGGCGAGGAAAAACTGCCTTTTAGAAGGCAGAAACCTCGGAGCAGACCCCGGCTCAAGATGGGCGGCCATCTGCCTTGACCGGTTGGGTTGAGAGAGAGGGAGAGCGAGAGAGAGAGCAAGGGAGAGAGGCAGAGGGGGTGGGGTGTGAGAGAAGGAGCACACAAGCAGAGATGTATAGCAGCAGTAATAATACCAGAAGTATCGGAAATGTAGATAATGATAATGACAATGAAGTATACAGAAGGTATTATGGTGATTTTGATAACAATGGTAGTTACAATAATGGTAGTAGCTGTACTGAGTCTTAACAGATTTAAATCAGATTATGACTAAACAATAGTAATCGCAGTAGGTTTTGAGCAGGACGACAGCAGGACTGCAGCAGGAGGTCCAGTCATGATCGCTAGAAATCTGCGGGACAAGAAAGCACAAGGACTCCAGGGAAGAAGTTGAGTTAGTAATATCCATTAATGGGACATGAATGTGTGCAGAAGGAGAGGGAGAGGAAGAAAGAGCTCAGTGCGTCATGGGAGGGCCAGTCTAAGCCTATAGCAGCTTAACTAGGGGCTGGCCTAGGCCAGCCCTAACTATAAGCTTTATCAAAGAGGAAAGTTTTTAGTCTACTCTTAAATATAGAGAAGGTGTCCGCCTCCCAGACCGAAACCGGAAGATGGTTCCATAGTAGAGGAGCTTGATAACTAAAGGATCTGGTTCCCAATCTACTTTTGAGGACTCGAGGAACCACAAGTAGCCCTGCATTTTGGGAACGCAAAGTTCTGGTGGGATAATAGGGTACTATTAACTCTTTAAGATAGGATGGTGCCTGACCGTTCAGAGCTTTATAAGTGAGGAGGAGAATTTTAAAATCTATCCTGAATTTTACAGGTAGCCAATGTAGAGAAGCCAGAACAGGAGAAATATGGTCTCTCATGCTGGTTCTTGTCAGTAGTCGTGCTGCAGCGTTCTGGATTAGCTGGAGAGTCTTTATGGATTTATTGGGGCAGCCTGATAGAAGGGAGTTACAGTAATCCAGTCTAGAGGTAATGAATGCATGGACTAATGTTTCTGCATCTTTCTGACTGAGGATGTGCCTAATCTTTGCGATATTACGGAGGTGAAAGAATGCAGTCTTTGAAATATTTGCTATGTGCGAGTTAAAGGACATGTCCTGGTCAAAGATAAATCCTACATTTCTTACAGTGGAGCTTGAGGCCACGGCTAAGCCATCTGGCAATGCAATATCACTGCATAATTTGTTTCTAAGGTGTTTGGGGCCCAGAACAATAACTTCAGTTTTGTCCGAATTTAGAAGTAGGAAGTTGCTGGTCATCCAGGTTTTTATGTCTTTAAGACATGCCTGAAGCTTGACTAGCTGATTTGTTTCATCTGGTTTCATTGATAAGTACAATTGTGTGTCATCCGCATAACAATGAAAATGTATGGAGTGTTTCCTAATAATATCACCAATGGGGAGCATATACAGGCTGAATAATATTGGCCCAAGGACAGAACCTTGGGGAACTCCATGACTAACCTTTGTGAGTGTGGATGATGTATCATTAACATGAACAAATTTAAATCGATCTGATAAATAAGACTGAAACCAGCTTAATGCAGTTCCTTTGATGCCAATTAGGTGTTCCAATCTGTGCAGTAATATAGAGTGGTCAATGGTGTTAAATGCAGCACTAAGGTCTAACAGTACAAGGACAGAGATAAGTCCCTTGTCTGATGCCAGGAGGAGGTCATTTGTGACTTTGACCAATGCTGTTTCTGTGCTATGATGAGCTCTAAAGCCAGATTGAAAAGTTTCAAATAAGTTATTATTTTGAAGAAAGTCATATAACTGATTGGCGACTGTTCTTTCAAGGATCTTGGAAAGAAATGGAAGGTTAGATATTGGTCTATAGTTGCTTAAAACCTCTGGATCAACTGTGTGTTTTTTAAGGAGAGGTTTGACTACAGCTATTTTAAAGGACTGGGGTACATAGCCTGTTATCAGGGACAGATTGATCATGTCTAATAGACAGGTGTTAAGTAAGGGTAAAGCTTCTTTGAGAAGGTTGGTAGGGATGGGGTCTAAGAGGCATGGTGTTGGCTTGGATGAATATACGAGTGAGTATAGCTGATGGGGATCAATAGGTGAAAAGCAGTCAAGATGATTATCTGTTTCTACTGTTGGTTCTAAGACACTAGTGTTTGATGTTACATCAGGATCAGCTGAGGTCAGTAGGTGTTGAATTTTGTCTCTAATGTTTAAGATCTTAAAAAAGGTTATAAAGTCATTGCTGCTAAGGGTCACAGGGATACAAGGCTCGATAGCACTATGGCTCTCTGTCAGCCTGGCTACAGTGCTGAAGAGAAACCTGGAATTAGTAGGCTGCTCTGGCAGTCTGTAGGGCCTTCCTATATAATCTAAGACTGTCTTGCCAGATTGAGCGAGATTCAATAAGTTTGAAGGAACACCATTTCCTCTCAAGTTTTTGCACATTTTACTTTAATTTGCGAACCTCTGTATTATACCAGGGTGCAAGTTTCTTTTGCTTTATGAGTTTCTTTTTTAGCAGAGCAACAGAGTCTAAAGTCGTCCTTAGTAAACTTGCAGCACTGTCCACGAAATGGTCGATTTGAGAGGGATTATTGTATTGTTCACTCGTATGGGGACATGATACTGAAGTTTATGACAATAGAACTGCTTCTTTAAATTTAGCCACAGCACTATCAGACAGGTATCTAGTGTAGGAGTTTTTTCTTGGTGGTATGAAGTCAAATAGTATAAACTCAAAAGTTATTAAACAGTGGTCAGACAGAAGAGGATTTTGTTCAGAGACAGTTACATGTTCTACATCTATACCATACGTCAGAACAAGGTCAAGAGTGTGATTGAAGCAATGAGTGGGTTCATGTACACACTGACAGAAGCCGATTGAATCTAAGAGAGAGATAAATGCTGCGCGAAGGCTATCATTACTATCGTCCACATGGATGTTGAAATCACCGATAATAATAACTTCACCAGACTCGATAGGAACTCTGGAAATTCCAGTAAAAATTCAGAGTATGGGCCAGGAGCGCGGTACACTACAACAATAAAAATTGGTTGTATTGTATGCATGCAGCAGAAGTGGGTTGGGCCTATGTTAGAAAATACAGCATTATTCAGGGAATACAGGGATATATTATTTATGAATGTATCATTTAAAATGCTGAAGTTACAGGCAAAAACGTGTTTTCATCCCTTATAGCGCCACCTAGTGAGGTACACGCATTTTGACATACTGGATGCAATACACGATCAGCTTTTAGTCTGAATATTTACTAAAAACCTGAATAACAGTGCCACCTGGTGGTCATTTCCATGTAGAGAAGTTGGCTCTTTACAAGTTGGGTCCAAGAAGAAGTTGGCAAATTGGATGCAATACACAATCATGGACGTAATCGAACGTAAACGGTAAATTGGATTTCACACCCACTTTATTGGTACAGAAATGTAAAAAGACCCCACATATACCTCCAAAACCCTTTCCCTAACCCTAACCCCAATTCCTGTGGTGAAGGTAACAACCCACACACACAACCCTAACCCTAAGTGGCATATTTTCACCCGCGCTAACACTAACCCTAATGGAGTATCCTCAAAGAACCAAGTGCAAAACAGGTTACTAACCCTAACACACACACAGACACACACTCACACACACACACACACACAGACACACACTCACACACACACACACACACAGACACACACTCACACACACAAAGACACACACTCACACAGAGACACACACAAAGACACACACTCACACAGAGACACACACAGACACACACGCACACTCACACACACACTCAGCCATAGAAACAAACCAAGATTTGGAATTTGCTGTATCTCTGGAACTGTATGTCGTACAACCTCGGGGGTGGTACCGTTGGAAAGGGCGTGGCCACATTTGGGGGGGTAGGACTTAGTTTCATCTCTCTACCACCTTCCTAGCCCAAGTTATTCCAGTAAAACTGGGATGGCAAATTTTGCCATCCTGCTTTTATCCCCTTAGTCTAACCCTAACCCTAACCCTTACCCTAACCCTAACCCCAATTCCTGTGGTGAAGGTA
>NW_025421233.1:10000-53454 GCF_020382885.2 Scatophagus argus
ACACAGAGACACACACAAAGACACACACTCACACAGAGACACACACAGACACACACGCACACTCACACACACACTCAGCCATAGAAACAAACCAAGATTTGGAATTTGCTGTATCTCTGGAACTGTATGTCGTACAACCTCGGGGGTGGTACCGTTGGAAAGGGCGTGGCCACATTTGGGGGGGTAGGACTTGGTTTCATCTCTCTACCACCTTCCTAGCCCAAGTTATTCCAGTAAAACTGGGATGGCAAATTTTGCCATCCTGCTTTTATCCCCTTAGTCTAACCCTAACCCTAACCCTACCCTAGTTTCATCTCTCTACCACCTTCCTAGCCCAAGTTATTCCAGTAAAACTGGGATGGCAAATTTTGCCATCCTGCTTTTATCCCCTTAGTCTAACCCTTACCCTAACCCTAACCCCAATTCCTGTGGTGAAGGTAACAACCCACACACACAACCCTAACCCTAAGTGGCATATTTTCACCCGCGCTAACACTAACCCTAATGGAGTATCCTCAAAGAACCAAGTGCAAAACAGGTTACTAACCCTAACACACACACAGACACACACTCACACACACACACACACACAGACACACACTCACACACACACACACACACAGACACACACTCACACACACAAAGACACACACTCACACAGAGACACACACAAAGACACACACTCACACAGAGACACACACAGACACACACGCACACTCACACACACACTCAGCCATAGAAACAAACCAAGATTTGGAATTTGCTGTATCTCTGGAACTGTATGTCGTACAACCTCGGGGGTGGTACCGTTGGAAAGGGCGTGGCCACATTTGGGGGGGTAGGACTTAGTTTCATCTCTCTACCACCTTCCTAGCCCAAGTTATTCCAGTAAAACTGGGATGGCAAATTTTGCCATCCTGCTTTTATCCCTAATTAGGGGAAATCTTACCACGGGCCAAATTTTCAAAATGGTCGTAGAGAGACGGCGTTTTCACAGAAATGTTTCTCTTGGCCTCCTGATTCTCAAAATGCCCCTCCTTCCAACTTTTTGCATTTTCACTTAAACTCAATTTTAAAATTCCCCCAAGGTATCTCGGCTTGGAAACCATCACCACATTTTTTCTAATTTTTTTCCGCATTTTTTGATACCAATTTTATCAAGATCCGACAACATGTAATGCCGACGCCACCACCAGGTGTCACCCTAATTCCAAAATTCCAAATTCCAAATTCCAACTTCTAGCTTCCAACTTCCAAAATCAGACATCACCTTGAAAGTTGCATTCCCACTTGATGACAATGTATATCAGCACCCAAATTCCAACTTCCAAAATCAGATTCCGGCTTGATGATGATGTATACCAGCACCCAAATTCCAGCTTCCAAAATCAGATGTCATCTTGAAAGGTGGATTCCAGCTTGATAATGATTATTATTATCATTTTAACTTGTTCATTCTTTATATTTCGATTATTATTTGTTATCATTTTAATTTATTATTATTATTATTATTTTCAATTTTTTGTTTTTTAAGATTTTGTGTAGTGACCAGGAGAGAGAAAAATCTGCAATCAAATTTCTTGTATGGTCACACGTACTTGACAAATAAAGATGATTCTGATTCTGACGATGTATTCCAGCCCCCATATCCAACTTACAACTCTGCACTTCACCTGATGAGGTGGATTCCTGCTTCCTTCCTTGATATACCAGCACCCAAAGTCCACCTTCCAAAATCAGATGTCACCTTGAAAGGTGGAATCCAGCTTGATGATGATGTATACCAGCACCCATATCCAACTTCCAAAATCGGATATCACCTTGAAAAGTGGATTCCAGCTTGATGATGATGCATAAAAGCACACATATCCAACTTATAACTCTGCACTTCACCCGATAAGGTGGATTCCAGCTTCCTTCCTTGATATACCAGCACCCAAATTCCAACTTCCAAAATCAGATGTCACCTTGAAAGGTGGATTCCAGCTTGACGATGATGTATACCAGCCCCCATATCCAACTTACAACTCTGCACTTCACCTGATAAGGTGGATTCCAGCTTCCTTCCTTGATATACCAGCACCCAAATTCCAACTTCCAAATTCCAACTTCCAGCTTCCAACTTCCAGCTTCCAACTTCCAGCTTCCAACTTCCAAAATCAGACGTCACCTTGAAAAGTGGATTCCAGCTTGATGATGATGCATAAAAACACACATATCCAACATATAACTCTGCACTTCACCCGATAAGGTGGATTCCAGCTTCCTTCCGTGATATACCAGCACCCAAATTCCACCTTCCAAAATCAGATGTCACCTTGAAAGGTGGATTCCAGCTTGATAATGATTATTCTTATCATTTTAACTTGTTCATTTTTTATATTTCGATTATTATTTATTATCATTTTAATTTGTTATTATTATTATTATTTTCTATTTTTTGTTATGTAAGATTTTGTGTAGTGACCAGGAGAGAGAAAAATCTGCAATCAAATTTCTTGTATGGTCACACGTACTTGACAAATAAAGATGATTCTGATTCTGACGATGTATTCCAGCCCCCATATCCAACTTACAACTCTGCACTTCACCTGATGAGGTGGATTCCTGCTTCCTTCCTTGATATACCAGCACCCAAAGTCCACCTTCCAAAATCAGATGTCACCTTGAAAGGTGGAATCCAGCTTGATGATGATGTATACCAGCACCCATATCCAACTTCCAAAATCGGATATCACCTTGAAAAGTGGATTCCAGCTTGATGATGATGCATAAAAGCACACATATCCAACTTATAACTCTGCACTTCACCCGATAAGGTGGATTCCAGCTTCCTTCCTTGATATACCAGCACCCAAATTCCAACTTCCAAAATCAGATGTCACCTTGAAAGGTGGATTCCAGCTTGATGATGATGTATACCAGCCCCCATATCCAACTTACAACTCTGCACTTCACCGGATAAGGTGGATTCCAGCTTCCTTCCTTGATATACCAGCACCCAAATTCCAACTTCCAGCTTCCAACTTCCAAAATCAGACGTCACCTTGAAAAGTGGATTCCAGCTTGATGATGATATATAAAAGCACACATATCCAACTTATAACTCTGCACTTCACCCGATAAGGTGGATTCCAGCTTCCTTCCGTGATATACCAGCACCCAAATTCCACCTTCCAAAATCAGATGTCACCTTGAAAGGTGGATTCCAGCTTGATGATGATGCATAAAAGCACACATATCCAACATATAACTCTGCACTTCACCCGATAAGGTGGATTCCAGCTTCCTTCCTTGATACACCAGCACCCAAATTCTGACTTCCAAAATCAGATGTCACCTTGAAAGGTGGATTCCAGCTTGATGATGATGCATAAAAACACACATATCCAACATATAACTCTGCACTTCACCCGATAAGGTGGATTCCAGCTTCCTTCCTTGATATACCAGCACCCAAATTCCGACTTCCAAAATCAGATGTCACCTTGAAACGTGGATTCCAGCTTGATGATGATGCATAAAAACACACATATCCAACATATAACTCTGCACTTCACCCGATAAGGTGGATTCCAGCTTCCTTCCGTGATATACCAGCACCCAAATTCCACCTTCCAAAATCAGATGTCACCTTGAAACGTGGATTCCAGCTTGATGATGATGCATAAAAACACACATATCCAACATATAACTCTGCACTTCACCCGATAAGGTGGATTCCAGCTTCCTTCCGTGATATACCAGCACCCAAATTCCACCTTCCAAAATCAGATGTCACCTTGAAACGTGGATTCCAGCTTGATGATGATGCATAAAAACACACATATCCAACATATAACTCTGCACTTCACCCGATAAGGTGGATTCCAGCTTCCTTCCTTGATATACCAGCACCCAAATTCCAACTTCCAACATCAGATGTCACCTTGAAAGGTGGAATCCAGCTTGATGATGATGTATACCAGCACCCATATCCAACTTCCAAAATCGGATATCACCTTGAAAGGTGGATTCCAGCTTCATGATGATGTATACCAGCACCCATACCCCATTACAATTCTGCACTTCACCCGATAAGGTGGATTCCAGCTTCCTTCCTTGATATACCAGCACCCAAATTCCAACTTCCAAAATCAGATGTCACCTTGAAAGGTGGATTCCAGCTTGATGATGATGTATACCAGCACCCATACCCAATTACAATTCTGCACTTCACCTGATAAGGTGGATTCCAGCTTCCTTCCTTGATATACCAGCACCCAAATTCCAACTTCCAAATTCCAACTTTCAGCTTCCAACTTCCAAAATCAGACGTCACCTTGAAAGTAGGATTCCGGCTTGATGATGATGTATACCAGCACCCAAATTCCAGCTTCCAAAATCAGATGTCATCTTGAAAGGTGGATTCCAGCTTCCTTCCTTGATATAGCAGCACCCAAATTCCAACTTCCAAAATCAGATGTCACCTTGAAAGGTGGATTCCAGCTTGATGATGATGTATACCAGCACTCATATTCATCTTAAACTCTGCATTTCACCTGATAAAGTGGATTCCAGCTCCCTTCCCTGATATACCAGCACCCAAATTCCAACTTCCAAATTCCAACTTTCAGCTTCCAACTTCCAAAATCAGACGTCACCTTGAAAGTAGGATTCCGGCTTGATGATGATGTATACCAGCACCCAAATTCCAGCTTCCAAAATCAGATGTCATCTTGAAAGGTGGATTCCAGCTTCCTTCCTTGATATACCAGCACCCAAATTCCAACTTCCAAAATCAGATGTCACCTTGAAAGGTGGATTCCAGCTTGATGATGATGTATACCAGCACTCATATTCATCTTAAACTCTGCATTTCACCTGATAAAGTGGATTCCAGCTCCCTTCCCTGATATACCAGCACCCAAATTCCAACTTCCAAAATCAGACGTCACCTGTATGGCTGAACAGGCAGCCAAAACCTTGCCTAGTAAACCTTAAGTCGGGTGGGGGAAGGGCAAATTCTGAATTTCATACGCTTCAACGTCTACAGATAAAGGGGACTACATGACTGGAAATAGGGAAAGATGGGGATCAGATCATTTTTGCATGTCTGTCAGGATGGAGAGAGGAGAGTTTCACAAAGTGAAGGCTCAGCAGCAGCTTAGTGAGTCCATCGCAAAACTCTACTTTTACCAGATGCTGAAAGCAGTCCAGGTGAGACAGACTATAGTATTATGGTTGTTATTGTTCCCAGAACACTGGAAATACGGAAAGATGGGGATCGGATTATTTTTGCGTGTCTGTCTGTCAGGATGGAGAGTGCAGAGTTCCACAAAGTGAAGGCTCATCAGCAGCTTAGTGAGTCCATTGCAAAACTCTACTTTTACCAGATGTTGGGAGCAGTCCAGGTGAGAAAGACTATGGTATTATGGTTGCTATTGTGCCCAGAATTCTTGTGTCCAGTGTATGTAACTTTGTGTGTGTGTGTGTGTGCAATACCTCCACAGGAACAGGATCATCCACAGACTGCTGAAACCTGGCATGATGAGCTGCTGTTATATCAGCTCATACTCTTGTGTACATTGTACTTTTGAAAAATAAAGAGATTCTAATATAACTGTGTGTGTGATTGCAGTATCTTCACATTAATGGGATCGTGCAAGGAGACCTGAAATCTGAGAAAATCCTGCTGTCCTCACCGGACCATATCTCCCTAAAAACACTGATGTCCCATTTCCCATGTCTCTAGGACATACCTGGGAACTAAGACCAAATACATGGAAGTGGATTTTTGAAGTAAACATATACATGTCCCGAGGCAGCTAGAGGCACCAAATTCCATACATATATATTCCAGGCCATTCTGAGTCGATTGGTCTTGGTCCCATGTCTCTAGGACATACCTGAGGTCTAAGACCATGTACTTGGAAGCGGAACTTGGAAGCATGCATATACCCTGTCCCGAGGCAGCTAGATGCACCAAATTCGATACACATATGTTTCAGGCCTTTCTGAGTCGAATGGTCTTGGTCCCATGTCTCTAGGACATACCTGAGGTCTAAGACCATGTACTTGGAAGCGGAACTTGGAAGCATGCATATACCCTGTCCCGAGGCAGCTAGAGGCACCAAATTCGATACACATCTGTTTCAGGCCTTTCTGAGTCGAATGGTCTTGGTCCCATGTCTCTAGGACATACCTGAGGTCTAAGACCATGTACTTGGAAGCGGAACTTGGAAGCATGCATATACCCTGTCCCGAGGCAGCTAGAGGCACCAAATTCGATACACATCTGTTTCAGGCCTTTCTGAGTCGAATGGTCTTGGTCCCATGTCTCTAGGACATACCTGAAGACTACGACAATGTACCTGGAAGCGGAACTTGGAAGCATGCATATACCCTGTCCCGAGGCAGCTAGAGGCACCAAATTCGATACACATCTGTTTCAGGCCTTTCTGAGTCGAATGGTCTTGGTCCCATGTCTCTAGGACATACCTGAGGACTACGACAATGTACCTGGAAGCGGAACTTGGAAGCATGCATATACCCTGTCCCGAGGCAGCTAGAGGCACCAAATTCGATACACATCTGTTTCAGGCCTTTCTGAGTCGAATGGTCTTGGTCCCATGTCTCTAGAACATACCTGAGGACTACGACAATGTACCTGGAAGCGGAATTTGGAAGCATGCATATACCCTGTCCCGAGGCAGCTAGAGACACCAAATTCGATACACATCTGTTTCAGGCCTTTCTGAGTCGAATGGTCTTGGTCCCATGTCTCTAGGACATACCTGAAGACTACGACAATGTACCTGGAAGCGGAACTTGGAAGCATGCATATACCCTGTCCCGAGGCAGCTAGAGGCACCAAATTCGATACACATCTGTTTCAGGCCTTTCTGAGTCGAATGGTCTTGGTCCCATGTCTCTAGGACATACCTGAAGACTACGACAATGTACCTGGAAGCGGAACTTGGAAGCATGCATATACCCTGTCCCGAGGCAGCTAGAGACACCAAATTCGATACACATCTGTTTCAGGCCTTTCTGAGTCGAATGGTCTTGGTCCCATGTCTCTAGGACATACCTGAAGACTACGACAATGTACCTGGAAGCGGAACTTGGAAGCATGCATATACCCTGTCCCGAGGCAGCTAGAGGCACCAAATTCGATACACATCTGTTTCAGGCCTTTCTGAGTCGAATGGTCTTGGTCCCATGTCTCTAGGACATACCTGAGGTCTAAGACCATGTACTTGGAAGCGGAACTTGGAAGCATGCATATACCCTGTCCCGAGGCAGCTAGAGGCACCAAATTCGATACACATCTGTTTCAGGCCTTTCTGAGTCGAATGGTCTTGGTCCCATGTCTCTAGGACATACCTGAGGTCTAAGACCATGTACTTGGAAGCGGAACTTGGAAGCATGCATATACCCTGTCCCGAGGCAGCTAGAGGCACCAAATTCGATACACATCTGTTTCAGGCCTTTCTGAGTCGAATGGTCTTGGTCCCATGTCTCTAGGACATACCTGAGGTCTACGACAATGTACCTGGAAGCGGAACTTGGAAGCATGCATATACCCTGTCCCGAGGCAGCTAGAGGCACCAAATTCGATACACATCTGTTTCAGGCCTTTCTGAGTCGAATGGTCTTGGTCCCATGTCTCTAGGACATACCTGAGGACTACGACAATGTACCTGGAAGCGGAACTTGGAAGCATGCATATACCCTGTCCCGAGGCAGCTAGAGGCACCAAATTCGATACACATCTGTTTCAGGCCTTTCTGAGTCGAATGGTCTTGGTCCCATGTCTCTAGGACATACCTGAGGACTACGACAATGTACCTGGAAGTGGACATTTCCTGGATATCCATTTGAAGGAGGGAGCAATAGGGAAAAGAGTGATTTGCAAATCCAAGTGGAAAAGCAATCAAGACCACCCAGAGTGACTGGAAAGCATAACAAAAAACACCAGGCATGACAGATATTAGTCAAAATTTTCATCAAAATTCCAATTTATAATCTATGGCCAATGCAATAGATGAGAATTTGGAATCTGGAATTTCCAAATTCTCATCTACGGCGTGGGCCATAGATGAAAATTTGGAAATTCCAGATTCTCATCTATGACCTACGCCGTAGATGAGAATTTGGAACTTCCAGATTCCAGATTCTCATCTATGGCCAATGCCGTAGATGAGAATTTGGAAATTCCAGATTCCAGATTCCCATCTATGGCCAATGCCGTAGATGAGAATTTGGAATATCTTAGTCGTGATCTGTTCTTTTATTTCAATTGTTATGTGTCAGCTGTTTCTCTTTCCCCTGTGCTTTAACTTGGCTCCCTGTTCCCTCAGCAGCCAAATTCAAACATCCATAATTAGACTTCACCTTGAAAGGTGGATTCAAGCTTGATGATGATAAATACCACCACCCATATCCAAATTCCAAAATCAGACTTCACCTTGAGAGGTGGAATTGATGAATGCTTTTCCTTTAGATGGAGATCAACACAGACCTGTAATGTCTTTGATGTTATCATCTGCTGATATACTTGAAACATATCTTGGATATCCATTTGAAGGAGGGAGCAATGGGGAAAAGAGTGATTTGCAAATCCAAGTGTAAAGGCAATCAAGACCACCCAGAGTGATTGGAAACAGGACAGAGATTGAAAGCCAATGGTCTTTATTTTGAATAAAAAAAAACTAAAAACAAATAATAGCAGGATCGCACTTACTGGTACTTGAGATCTAAGAGCAAACTGTGGCAAAAAACTCCTGGCATGGCATGGCAAGACAAGGCAAAAAAGGTATTCTGGCATGAACACAGGCACACAAAAGTAACGCTCTGACACAGGTGACAGGGAACATGAGGACTAAACAGACAAGACAACAAGACACAGGTGACACACAGGAGGGAGAAAGCAATCAAGAAAACCAAAAGCAAAGCTATATGAAAACAGGGCACACATGGGAAGAGATGCTTTCAAAATAAACAGGACATGATATAACCCTTGAACATAAAACATGGAAACACATGACAAGACAAACATGAAACATGGCACATGGACTGAAATCAAAATACAAAGCATAACAAAAAACACCAGGTATGACAGATATTAGTCAAAATTTTGATCAAAATTCCAATTTATAATCTATGGCCAATGCAATAGATGAGAATTTGGAATCTGGAATTTCCAAATTCTCATCTACGCCATTGGTCATAGATGAAAATTTGGAAATTCCAGATTCTCATCTACGGCGTGGGCTAGATGAAAATTTGGAAATTCCAGATTCTCATCTATGACCAACGCCGTAGATGAGAATTTGGAAATTCCAGATTCCAGATTCTCATCTATGGCCAATGCCGTAGATGAGAATTTGGAAATTCCAGATTCCAGATTCCCATCTTCCAAAATCAGACTTCACCTTGAGAGTTGGAATCGATGAATGCTTTTCCTGTAGATGGAGATCAACACAGACCTGTAATGTCTTTGATGTTATCATCTGCTGATATACTTGAAACATTTCCTGGATATCCATTTGAAGGAGGGAGCAATGGGGAAAAGAGTTTTGGGGTGATTTGCAAATCCAAGTGGAAAGGCAATCAAGACCACCCAGAGTGATTGGAAACACGACAGAGTGAAAGCCACCACTTCAGTCATACTTAAACTTCTGTTTGTCCCTGGATTTAGTCCCCAACTCCAAAATACATAGGTCTTTCAATTCGCTCAGGATTCTCATCTACAGGTATCACAATGCTAGAGAATTTGGAAGGATTTACTACCTTTGCAACTCATCATTACATATAGCAAGAGTGATGATTGATGCATCATTCATCAAGCTTCCATTTCTAATTTGAATCTGCCCATTACCTCCCATGTCTTTGAAATAACAACCTTTAAGTGACTAACCTAACATAATAAATATATGAACGATATTAGTCAACATTTTGATCAACATTCCAATTTATAATCTATGGCCCACGCCGTAGATGAGAATCTGGAAATTCCAGATTCCAAATTCTCATCTACGGCGTGGGCCATAGATGAAAATTTGGAAATTCCAGATTCTCATCTACGGCGTGGGCCATAGATGAAAATTTGGAATTTCCAGATTCTCATCTACGGCGTGGGTCATAGATGAAAATTTGGAAATTCCAGATTCTCATCTACGGCGTGGGCCATAGATGAAAATTTGGAAATTCCAGATTCTCATCTACGACGTGGGCCATAGATGAAAATTTGGAATTTCCAGATTCTCATCTACGGCGTGGGCCATAGATGAAAATTTGGAAATTCCAGATTCTCATCTACGGCGTGGGCCATAGATGAAAATTTGGAAATTCCAGATTCTCATCTATGACCCACGCCGTAGATGAGAATTTGGAAATTCCAGATTCCAGATTCTCATCTATGGCCAATGCCGTAGATGAGAATTTGGAAATTCCAGATTCCAGATTCCCATCTTCCAAAATCAGACTTCACCTTGAGAGGTGGAATCGATGAATGCTTTTCCTTTAGATGGAAATCAACACAGACCTGTAATGTCTTTGATGTTATCATCTGCTGATATACTTGAAACATTTCCTGGATATCCATTTGAAGGAGGGAGCAATGGGGAAAAGAGTTTTGAGGTGATTTGCAAATCCAAGTGGAAAGGCAATCAAGACCACCCAGAGTGATTGGAAACACGACAGAGTGAAAGCCACCACTTCAGTAATACTTAAACTTCTGTTTGTCCCTGGATTCAGTCCCCAACTCCAAAATACATAGGTCTTTCAATTCGCTCAGGATTCTCATCTACAGGCATCACAATGCTAGAGAATTTGGAAGGATTTACTACCTTTGCAACTCATCATTACATATAGCAAGAGTGATGATTGATGCATCATTCATCAAGCTTCCATTTCTAATTTGAATCTGCCCATTACCTCCCATGTCTTTGAAATAACAACCTTTAAGTGACTAACCTAACATAATAAATATATGAACGATATTAGTCAACATTTTGATCAACATTCCAATTTATAATCTATGGCCCACGCCGTAGATGAGAATCTGGAAATTCCAGATTCCAAATTCTCATCTACGGCGTGGGCCATAGATGAAAATTTGGAAATTCCAGATTCTCATCTACGGCGTGGGCCATAGATGAAAATTTGGAATTTCCAGATTCTCATCTACGGCGTGGGTCATAGATGAAAATTTGGAAATTCCAGATTCTCATCTACGGCGTGGGCCATAGATGAAAATTTGGAAATTCCAGATTCTCATCTATGACCCACACCGTAGATGAGAATTTGGAAATTCCAGATTCCAGATTCTCATCTATGGCCAATGCCGTAGATGAGAATTTGGAAATTCCAGATTCCAGATTCCCATCTTCCAAAATCAGACTTCACCTTGAGAGGTGGAATCGATGAATGCTTTTCCTTTAGATGGAAATCAACACAGACCTGTAATGTCTTTGATGTTATCATCTGCTGATATACTTGAAACATTTCCTGGATATCCATTTGAAGGAGGGAGCAATGGGGAAAAGAGTTTTGGGGTGATTTGCAAATCCAAGTGGAAAGGCAATCAAGACCACCCAGAGTGATTGGAAACACGACAGAGTGAAAGCCACCACTTCAGTAATACTTAAACTTCTGTTTGTCCCTGGATTCAGTCCCCAACTCCAAAATACACAGGTCTTTCAATTCGCTCAGGATTCTCATCTACAGGCATCACAATGCTAGAGAATTTGGAAGGATTTACTACCTTTGCAACTCATCATTACATATAGCAAGAGTGATGATTGATGCATCATTCATCAAGCTTCCATTTCTAATTTGAATCTGCCCATTACCTCCCATGTCTTTGAAATAAGAACCTTTAAGTGACTAACCTAACATAATAAATATATGAACGATATTAGTCAACATTTTGATCAACATTCCAATTTATAATCTATGGCCCACGCCGTAGATGAGAATCTGGAAATTCCAGATTCCAAATTCTCATCTACGGCGTGGGCCATAGATGAAAATTTGGAAATTCCAGATTCTCATCTACGACGTGGGCCATAGATGAAAATTTGGAATTTCCAGATTCTCATCTACGGCGTGGGTCATAGATGAAAATTTGGAAATTCCAGATTCTCATCTACGGCGTGGGCCATAGATGAAAATTTGGAAATTCCAGATTCTCATCTATGACCCACGCCGTAGATGAGAATTTGGAAATTCCAGATTCCAGATTCTCATCTATGGCCAATGCCGTAGATGAGAATTTGGAAATTCCAGATTCCAGATTCCCATCTTCCAAAATCAGACTTCACCTTGAGAGGTGGAATCGATGAATGCTTTTCCTTTAGATGGAAATCAACACAGACCTGTAATGTCTTTGATGTTATCATCTGCTGATATACTTGAAACATTTCCTGGATATCCATTTGAAGGAGGGAGCAATGGGGAAAAGAGTTTTGGGGTGATTTGCAAATCCAAGTGGAAAGGCAATCAAGACCACCCAGAGTGATTGGAAACACGACAGAGTGAAAGCCACCACTTCAGTAATACTTAAACTTCTGTTTGTCCCTGGATTCAGTCCCCAACTCCAAAATACATAGGTCTTTCAATTCGCTCAGGATTCTCATCTACAGGCATCACAATGCTAGAGAATTTGGAAGGATTTACTACCTTTGCAACTCATCATTACATATAGCAAGAGTGATGATTGATGCATCATTCATCAAGCTTCCATTTCTAATTTGAATCTGCCCATTACCTCCCATGTCTTTGAAATAAGAACCTTTAAGTGACTAACCTAACATAATAAATATATGAACGATATTAGTCAACATTTTGATCAACATTCCAATTTATAATCTATGGCCCACGCCGTAGATGAGAATCTGGAAATTCCAGATTCCAGATTCTCATCTACGGCGTGGGCCATAGATGAAAATTTGGAAATTCCAGATTCTCATCTACGACGTGGGCCATAGATGAAAATTTGGAATTTCCAGATTCTCATCTACGGCGTGGGTCATAGATGAAAATTTGGAAATTCCAGATTCTCATCTACGGCGTGGGCCATAGATGAAAATTTGGAAATTCCAGATTCTCATCTATGACCCACGCCGTAGATGAGAATTTGGAAATTCCAGATTCCAGATTCTCATCTATGGCCAATGCCGTAGATGAGAATTTGGAAATTCCAGATTCCAGATTCCCATCTTCCAAAATCAGACTTCACCTTGAGAGGTGGAATCGATGAATGCTTTTCCTTTAGATGGAAATCAACACAGACCTGTAATGTCTTTGATGTTATCATCTGCTGATATACTTGAAACATTTCCTGGATATCCATTTGAAGGAGGGAGCAATGGGGAAAAGAGTTTTGGGGTGATTTGCAAATCCAAGTGCAAAGGCAATCAAGACCACCCAGAGTGATTGGAAACACGACAGAGTGAAAGCCACCACTTCAGTAATACTTAAACTTCTGTTTGTCCCCGGATTCAGTCCCCAACTCCAAAATACATAGGTCTTTCAATTCGCTCAGGATTCTCATCTACAGGCATCACAATGCTAGAGAATTTGGAAGGATTTACTACCTTTGCAACTCATCATTACATATAGCAAGAGTGATGATTGATGCATCATTCATCAAGCTTCCATTTCTAATTTGAATCTGCCCATTACCTCCCATGTCTTTGAAATAAGAACCTTTAAGTGACTAACCTAACATAATAAATATATGAACGATATTAGTCAACATTTTTGATCAACATTCCAATTTATAATCTATGGCCCACGCCGTAGATGAGAATCTGGAAATTCCAGATTCCAAATTCTCATCTACGGCGTGGGCCATAGATGAAAATTTGGAAATTCCAAATTCTCATCTATGGCCAATGCCATAGATGAGAATTTGGAATCTGGAATTTCCATATTCTCATCTACGGCATTGGCCATAGATGGGAATTTGGAAATTCCAAATTTTCATCTATGACCAACGGCATAGATGGGAATTTAGTTAGTTTAGTTTATTTTAGCAATTTCCAAACTAAACTCAAAGAAGGGAGCATACACAATCATGTAACTATCTACTATAAACATTTATTTTACCGAACATATTACCAACATTGAATGCTAGAAATCGAATTTGGAAAACAAAGACTCTTCTCTATGGCTATGGTTTCTGCAGAGTTTGACCAGGGGGTAACCTCTTCATAAAAAACAACATTAACCCCACATTAAGGATTTGCCTGAAGGTTTAAGATTCCTCCTGAAACTGAAAATAACTAAACACTTGAATATCAGGACCCATCAAACAGAATCTAAAAAAGAGCTAGCCAGTGGAAAAAAAGTTCTGAGACCGAGAAGCAGGGGAAGTGGCTACCTGGTGGTGGAGGCCTGTAAAAGGTTGTAAAGGATTCCACCAGGAAAATGCTCACTGGAAGTCTCACGTGCCAGCAGCAGGTGACTCATCCTGGCAGCTGAGGTTGCTGGAATATCTCAGCAGCTGATGATACATAAAGGGATCCCACATCACCCCGCCCACATCCAGATCTTTCATTTCCACGTAGAGTTGGTCATCTGCAGCATCTGAGTTCTTTTGTTTTTGGTTCCCCTGCATCTCGACCTTGAGTTCCTGATTTACAGAAATATAAAACATGACTGTAAGTGAACTGCATTTGAGAGTTGCACTTTTTTTTACAAGTGCATCTACTGACTTCCACATTCACATCTACAGAATTGCACATTCCCATTACACACCTGTCTTGCACATGAGGCAATGCTTGAAGACACAACCCGGTGACTCTTTTTGGACAGCCATTTTCGGGGAGGCGGTTCATCCTCTGCGATCTCATTTCCATAATCCCCTTCCTTTCCTCTTTTACGTCTGAAAATAATGACGGCTGTGGGGATGATTAAGACCATGAGCAATGTGACTACTGCGGCTGCTGTGCCTGCTGCGGCTGCTGCTGAAGTTATTCCACCTGCTGAGTTCAACCTGAGTGCTACCAGACATGTCTTCATACCGACAGGGTTATGAGCTGTGCAGACCAAGGTCCCTGGAAGAATTTCCTTGCTGATTGTTGAAACCAGGTCACCTCGTGTGGGGTCAAAAGTGGCATCGTGGGGGAGTCTCTTGCGTGTGCCCTTCATGGACCATGAGTACCAGATGGGGGGGCTTCCCTTTGCGGCCCTACATCTGAATGCCAGTTTGCGATCCAACTCAACTGCATCCTCTGCGTAACACTCAAGCTCAGCTGGTCTCTCCATTGCATTAAGGTGAATGATTCTGCTCTCGATTGCAGGACCTTTTCTGACCTTGCACTGGTAGGTGTTTGTGTCTGTCATTGTCAAGTTACTGATGTTTATAGACGCATTGCCACTGGCAGGATCAGGAGACACAAAGTAAACTCTACGGCCAAATGGATTATAGTTGTCATAGATCCGATCTCCACTGTACCAGATGACAAGTGTTTCTTCTCGAAGAATATCTGCAGGCTTGATGCTCCATTCAATATCGAGAACTCCTGAGTCCTTGGGATGAAGTTTGAAGTGACAGCTGAGCTTTGCAGTGTCTCCCACTGCTGCAAATTTTGGTGACTTTGAGCTTAAATATATCTGGAGACCATGACAGCGTAGTAAAGACAAAAGCAAAATTGAGACTATCATGCAAAACCTGAACCTGGAGATGTGGGTTCTTTTAGGACGCTTTTTAAAGAGTAATGATCTGGGGATGGGTACCTGCAAGCAAGACATGGACAAAAACTCAACATTTGAAAGGAACAAAATGGTGTTAAAATTCGGAATTGTAACTTTTTAAACGACTATTTTAGATGAAAATGTGGAAGACAATGCAATCGACCCAAATTCCAATCTACACACTAGCCATGCTAGCACTTCAGCATGTTAAATAGCAAAACAAAAAACCCATGAAAAAAGTAAAACTTCAAGTAAAAACTTTAATCTAACATCATGGACCAAAAGTCAACATTTGAAAGGAACAAAATTGTGTTAAAATTCGGAATTGTAACTTTTTAAACGACTATTTTAGATGAAAATGTGGAAGACAATGCAATCGACCCAAATTCCAATCTACACACTAGCCATGCTAGCACTTCAGCATGTTAAATAGCAAAACGAAAAACCCATGAAAAAAGTAAAACTTCAAGTTAAAACTTTAATCTAACATCATGGACCAAAAGTCAACATTTGAAAGGAACAAAATTGTGTTAAAATTCGGAATTGTAACTTTTTAAACGACTATTTCAGATGAAAATGTGGAAGACAATGCAATCGACCCAAATTCCAATCTACACACTAGCCACGCTAGCACTTTAGCATGTTAAATAGCAAAACGAAAAACCCATGAAGAAAGTAAAACTTCAACTAAAAACTTTAATCTAACATCATGTCAAATTGTCCCTAAACTCTTTCTAAGACACTACAAATGAGTTGGAACTGTTCAGGTGGGCTAAAAACCATTGAAATTTGTGGTTTTAAGAGACCAACATACCATGCCGATGGAGTATTCATGGAGATCACGTCAGTATGGCTGATACTGACCTATAACCTCTGTGTCATGCCAAAGGATTATGGGAACTGTCTTCGTTTAATAGATTAAAATCTGGAATTTCCAAATTCTCATTTAATAAAGAAGATTAAACTTTTTTTAACTTAAGCTTTATTTTTTGGACTTACCTTGGATTTTAGCTTAACCTTTGCTTCTCTGTGCTTCTGGGGAAGCCCCTCCAGCAGATCTTCAGCATGAGCATTCACCAGGGGAAGGTTCCCACAATTAACCTGCACTTTATAACTCATTTTCTGAGTAGCAATCCATTTACATATGTTTACACTGTGGCTTTTTAGTCTCTGGTTTTACACACACACAGTCAATTTGGTCGACCTGCTTTCTCTGCACTCTATTGTACTTTATGTAGCATATGTTAGTTTATTTAGTATGTTTAGTCTATTTTTCTAGTTTTTCCACTAACAGCCTTGGTTGTTGTTTGCTTACTTTTGACTAACCTACACTGCTGTAATGGGTTGCCGGTGCTTGAATTTCTCTCGGGATCAATAAAGTATCCATCTATCCATCTATCTATCTATCTAGGTCAATTTCTTCACCAGTTGCCTACCTGCCTGCCTGCCAGTCCAGCCTGTTTGTCACAAGCACTGGTAAGCCCCCCACCCTTTTAATTGTTGATTAAATGCACTCTCTGTTTCTGTGTTTGATGCAGCAATGTCTAAACTAAACTCAAAGAAGAGAGCATACACAAACATGTAAGTATCTGCTAGGAACATTTATTTTACTTAACATGTCACTGAATACTGAAAAAAATTTGGAAGAGTTCTTCAAAAAATAAAAACTCACATTATAAAATTGTTTAACATTCTTCCTTAACCATACTTCAACATTTCAGTATCAGGACCCATCAAACTGGAACTGTCAGTCACAGAACAGCCACTGGAAGAACAGTTCTGAGACCTGGGAACAGTGAATAACCAGTGGCAGTATTACACAGGAGACTTCCTGCAGGCCTGATGAACCCACTGAGGTTGGACATGATTCAAATGGGAGGATGGTGACTAGAGGCCTTGAGTTTCAGCAGCAGGCGTGTCATCCGTGCCATCAACCGCCATCTGAGTTTGGGGCTCAGGAAGACTGTCTTGGTTCTCCCCAGCTGGGGTTGCTGGCATATTCTCAGCAGGCGTCTCCTCCACACATTCCAGGGTCATCTGGGTTTCAGGCTCAGGAACACAGACTTCCCTCTCCCCAGCTGGGGTTGCTGGCATATTCTCAGCAGGCGTCTCCTCCACACATTCCAGGGTCATCTGAGTTTCAGGCTCAGGAACACAAACTTGACTCAGCCCGGCTGGGGTTGCTGGTGTGTTCTCAGTAGGCGTATCATCCACCCATTCCAGTGTGAGCTCAGTTAGGGGCTCAGGAAGACTGTCTTGGTTCTCCCCAGCTGGGGTTGCTGGCATATTCTCAGCAGGCGTCTCCTCCACACATTCCAGGGTCATCTGAGTTTCAGGCTCAGGAACACAGACTTCCCTCTCCCCAGTTGGGGTTGCTGGCACATTCTCAGCAGGCATCTCATCCACACATTCCTGTGTAAACAAAGTTTGGAGCTCAGCAACACAGACTTTGGTCACCCCTGCCAGGGTTTCTTTCAACTGTCCTCCTGTCCCAGCTGTCTTCTGTGAGAGGCCGAGGGGTCCCGGCACCCTCCCTGGAGCCTGCTCAACAGGGGGTGCTGGCACACTCTCAACAAAATGTTCATTCTGCCTGTGCAGGGGCTTGCTGAGGAGTGCTGGTGCACCGTCTGGATTCTTCTCAGCACGGGGTACTGGCACACTCTTTCTTTCAGCAAGAGCTACTTTCTCAGAACCTTCCGTCTGGCTTAACAGCGGCTTGGTGGCATACATTTTGTGAAAAAAATAGTCTGCAATGGGTTGCCTCAGTTTCTCAACCTGCACAACACACTTTGAAGGTGTATAAACCTTGGCAACTTCCCACCTCTTCGATTGTTTTTGTTTAAACAACCTCTTTCTTGCTGGATGTGGACATGCCTCATTCTCTGATGATGTAGACATGCCAGAGGTGGAGTTCGGTTGGTCATCATAAACAGGTTGCTCATCATCCGTGCTTGTCTCTGATGTATCACTGAAGACAGGTTCATCGTCAGTCGTGTTTTCTTCAGGTTCAGCAACGGCACTCTGCAAGGCTCTCAGTCTCAGCTGTCGCGTTTTGTAGCTTGTCTCCTTGTCCGGCAGAGAGACATAAAACCGTTCTGCGGTGTGGGGGTCATGGCACATAAACTTAGCCACTGTCTTCCTCTCTTTTTCAGAGAGGTGTTGGTTGGCCTGGAAACCCAAATAAGTGTTTTAAACATTATGCTATGAAAGCAGTCCATTTAGCAACTGTGTCTGAGCAATTTTAATTTAACAGATAACAGCCTCAAAACTATGCGTATACCAATTCCACCTTCCAAATTGTAATCTACGGCTGGATTCCAACTTTGTAATTCAATTTTATTCAAATAGCAGCAAATCATAACAGAAGACACTTGAAGAGCAGGTTTAGGACATACATACATACCTTACAATGTGTGTGTGTGTATATATATATATATATACAATATATATAGGTATATATATATATATATCTACTATATGTAGATATATATATATATATACAATATATAAAGATTGTTTCACACATATAAATACCTGTATTTTTAGATTTATACTTATCTTGTTTTTGTTTATTCTATTTTTATATCTTTCACTTTTCTTTCTGATACCACACATATACCATACTCAATTTGTGGACTTCTTACTTGAGTTGAGACGCTGCTCCGGATCATGTTGAAGGTGACAGAACCCTTCATTCCAGCATCCGTCCAAGCCATCTGGAGGAAGTTCCCAGGCTTCTGAATCTGCTGGCCATTTCTTGCATGGAACACATAGTTGCTGTCCCGGCCTTGCTCGCAGCACTTGCCATTAGTCACGTGTTCGAGCCAACGAAACTCTTCATCGTTGAGGGCAAGCGCGGCTTGACCAAAAGTCCGTACGGTCTTGTGGTCATCCACCTTGGGATATAAAATGCATAGGTGGATAGGTGGACTTTATTTTAACTAACCAATGATCATTGTATGTAGTTTTTGTTAATATGAATGCTTCCTTCATTCATGCCAACTTGAGAATGCTGACTTCAGTAAAGAAATGAACGTCAACTTAAAATATGAATGTTTTTGTTTTTACCCAAATCCAGCATTCCTATATTAATACTAACCAGCACTTGGAACCTCTTGCCATGATTCCACGTCTCAAAGTTGGTGACATTTTCCTTTGTCAGGTGAGTGAACACAACGGATCTGTGTCCAGTGAGCATCGCCAGGTAGCCCATCATGTAGCCCATGACTTTGCCGTGCTCATCCTGCTGACCTCCTTTACAGGATAAGCTTTCTAAATAAAATTCCAAGAAATGTAACAGATTGTTAAGAATGTAAGCTACTGAAGAAGAAAGAATACAATGGAAAAAAACTGTTCTACTTACCAAACAGCGCAGGAATTTTTTTCCTGGCAGTTTTCATGAATTGCTTTTCTTGGGCTCCAAGAAGCTGATTGTCTGTTGAAATAGTGTTACATTAAATGTATTTAGAGAAAGAAATGTAAAAAGTGTAAAATTTGATTTACAGAAAGTAAACAATACCAGACTGGAAGAAGCTCAAAACAATACCTGTCTTATGACGTAAGACTTTCTGCTGATGGACAACAACTTTTTTTCGGATGTCAGCTACAATTCTCTTGAGTTCGTACTGAAGTGCCCTGAAGTCTTTATCTCTGAGTTTGCTAGCCGTGTGGAATGCATTTTCGGTGTGTTTCAGGAAGACGACCACATTTTTCAGCATGTTTGTTATTGTTGAAGGCGCATATCCCTTCTGAGACAGGTACGTTGGCCAACTGGAAAAAGAAAAAGTCAAAAGTGACTAAATCTGACCTCCAGTTACACTCAACATGCCATATTCCAACTTCTAATTTATCATCAAATTAAAAAGATTACAATTTGGAATTTGAACATAAGAACTTATATTTATATTTGAATGTATCTGGCCAACTCTGAAAATTGTCTCTTTTAGGTGAAAACCATACATAAGAAAGACTTACATACGTAACTTGTCCATTTGATTAACGAATCTCAAGTCGTGGGAGATGGCCATGGTGGGCAGCCCAGCAGCCATGTACTCACAAAAGCGAAGACCATGGCTGGCTGATTGCCGTGCATTTTCAATGTCCTTCTTTGCTGTCCGTGACCCCACGCGGAATTTAGCAAAGTCTTTAAGAATTTTTTCTGTAGAACAACACAGTAAACATTACTTGAAAAATCAAAGTTCAAAAGGGAAAAATAATTAATTCTATATGTCTCTTCACTCTCTCACCCAGACTTGAATTGAAAAGGGAAGGAAAACTTACCATAAAGACGATCCCCCTTCTTCCCTTTGCCTATGTGTTCCCCTTTTTGAGCTGAAGTTGGTGGTTTACTGGGTATCCTGTTGGGCGTTCTTTGCTGCGCTGTCAGCAAATGGTTCAATTGATCTAAACGATCTTCCACCTGCTTCAGCCTTGAGGAAAACTCCTGGCAGTGACAGCTGCACGTGCTCACCGATGACCCTGGACCACTCAAAACTTCAGCCTGACCACTCAAAACTTCAGCCTGACCACTCAAGTGCCCTGGCAGGATAAATGAAGAATGTCCACTGTCACTGGACCGGGATGAATGGATGGACCCTGGCAGAGCAGTAGCAAAGAACTCTTTACTCTTTTTCTTTAAAGGGCTAATGGAGGAGGAGGTGTGGGACTCGCAGGTGGGAGGAAATGACAAACTGGTCATTTCACGGGGTTCACTGGAGGAGAATGGCTCTTCATCACTTCTTACAACTTCTTGACCAGGCAGGGGGGTGGAACACCTGTTGACGGGACTGATTCCACTGGACAGAACATCACTGGGGACTGAGTTGCTCATCGGGAGGCTGAGGCATAAGTTGTTTTCCTCCTCCTGGGATTCTGATCCCTCTGGCACCTCCCTAACTTCCTCATCAGTAGGGACTATGGACAGTGGGTCATCCTCTGTAATGTCATAAAACAGATATAAAACTGGAAGCTATGATCCACAGTTCCGAATTTATGTATATATATCATTGTGGTTGCTACACAAAAGCCATAAAAAACTAGCTGCAAGCAACACTGAATGGGCCCTGACACTGTGGCATCCATGTTAGTACCATATTGTATCACGTACCATATTCACGAGCAGCTCCACAGTCCAACGTTGATACCATTGGTATCTCAGGGTTGGACTCCCGCAGTGCAGCAAACCTTTTGACAATTACTGCTCTCTTGGCCTGCCTCATGATTGGTTCTCGTTCCTGTTAACATCAAATATCCTCATATCACACAAATTAAATAAACAAAACACTTGATTTACAACAGATCTTGCACATGTTTTTTGATAAATCAAAACCAACTCAATAAACTTACCTCTGCTGACAAGTTGTGTGACTCTTGTAAGTGCTTATCAAGGCGACAAAGCTTGCTCTTGCCACATATTTGACAGTCCAATTTGTCCTGAGTTCTGTGATGGGAAAAAAATCATGTGAAAGCTGCAGAAAGCACTGAGCAATCCTTTACACCCTAGTACCCATAGGGCCATGTCGCACAATAATCATGTTATGTTGTTGTATGACACGTGGATGACACAATGCAAGTTTCATGTAAATCAGAGGATGTCTGGCAGGTGAGGCTGACTTCTCCTCTGCCCTAGGTGGTGCTGCAACTATGAGTCAATGCTGACAATTGATGCATGTTAAGTGCAAGTCTTTTTTGAGAAGAAAGAATAATAACCAATATAGATACAATAGGGCCTTCACACATTTTTGTGCTCGGGCCTTAAAAATCCAAGCTGATAACATAAGAGGGTATCTATGTATAAATACAAATAACATTGTTTTATTTAATCTTACCGTGCATTCCCATATTGCACGAGAAGGAGGAACTCATCTTTATTGGATACAGTGTGGGACACTTTAAGGTGTTGCTTCAAGTTGGTGTAACTCCGAAAACACAATCCGCATATTTTGTCACCCTGCAGGCAGTTAAAAATAATACACCCAATTATTTATCATGAAAAAACACTGCATCCTCAGAAAATTATCACAAAGTACTCTCTATTTCTACTCACCATCTTGCCAAACAGGTCATTCCAAACACAGATACCTGTGGATTTAGAGGGATTTAAAAAAAGAAAAGTGGTCAAAATGTTGAGCAAGAATTTAACAACTGAGCATATTCAAACAATGAAACTTTTCTTTTGCACCGTTAAAATACCTTTGTGCTCTTTTACAACTTTTAATCACCATGAGCAGCAGTGCAGAGCAGCAACCAAATGACTACATTATGAACCAGTACTACTTGACAGTCGTCTCCAGCTTACGTCATGGTTGTTTGTCTATGTGTTTTTTGTTTGATTTTGTTTGTTTGTTTCATTTTTATGATGATTTAAAACAAAATCCTCATCCTGACACGCATCTTTGACTTAATTTCAAATTTCCAATCTCTCAGTTACCTTCAACTGTGCATATCATTGTACTTCCTTGCTGCCTCTCTGCTGTCTCTTTAGAAACACTTCTCTCTGACTGTGCTGTCAGATTTTCTCCAAGACTCTGCTTGCTCCTTTTTACTTCAAGCTCATTTCCTTCCCTGTCTTCATAGGCCTTCTCTTCTCCCACATTTTGTGCTGAAATGTCTTTCTGGTATCTCTCCCTGAGTTGGTACTTTGGGTGCACGGGGTTCCTTGTGTCTTCAGAGTCAGGCTGCTTCCCTATTTGTCTAAAGAGACCCTCTCCTTTCCTCTCACAGGTGTAGCATTCACACATTTCATTTCTCTCCCCAAAAAAGCACGCACCATAAAAACATGTGATCTCCTCGCCGGGCGAAATAGGTCGGATCACTTCAACAAAGACAACATTCATCTCCCTTGCCAGGAATTTGCAGTTTGGATGGCAGTCATGGTTAATAAATCTCGCAGGCCCGAGCCAGAGCTGATCACATTTTTTGCGTAAGGAATACATCACGCTGAAGTCATTGACTCCAGCCTGAAGCACAGCTTGATCTGAGGCACTAACCTCTACTATGCAGCCCATGAGGACCTTGATACGCTGTCCTGAAAACCAGTGTCTTGTCGAGGTTACCTTTGCTCCATTGGTCTCTGAAGAATATCTGTAAGTGGAATCTATCGTGACACCACTGTCCAGCAGAAAGGCACTGAGGTAACGACAGACATGTTGCCTCAGCAGATCCTGCCGATGGCTTCCCAGGTTGTTAAAATAGTCACCAGCCAGTTTTCCTGCCGTCAGTGCCTCAAATGTTGCATTAAAATCGTGCGTGCGTCGAAAGCTCAGCAGGGTCTCTTTGAGAATGTCCCAACAGTGGATCTCTGGTAAAGGAGTGACATTCATTTTACGGGTGTTGAAACCCAGCAGGGGGTCCAGTACCAAAGCCGTGGTCAGATCATCGGTCCCGCACAGCTCCATAAAATTCATTCTGGTACGTCTATCCATTTCTCCCAACCATCGGCATGCTGGAAGTCTTTAGGAGTCAATGAAAAGTGCTATCAGACTGACAACTTGTAACGAGTGGTTCACTTGCTGTCCTGAAAACCAGTGCCTGCGGTTCCTGTTCTATTCACTTTTCACTGTCTCGCTGGTAAGCCCAGCAGCTTAACTAATCATCTGTTTTGAAATTTATTGGGCTACTGATGACAGCAAAATCCAAGGTCAGTGACAAGAGTAGAAACATACTACTTGTGATGATGAATTAGCTTTAAAAAGAATGTCATTTGTAGCTAGGTGGATAACTAACTTCATATTCCAAATTTTAATCTATTCATCAACTGACATAGATTCAATTTTGGAAATATTCCACATTTTTATCTATATCATAATGTTTTTATGTACCACACACAGTGCAATTAATTTAGCATTTTAAAAAGTTCAAAAGTGCATACAAACACTGATAAATGTGACATTGTGATGTTAGACAGTGAAATAAGGCGAACACAAACAAGTTTCTACACATTTTGTACAAGAAAAATCAATGAATAGACCTCATCCTTACTCACCATATGCTTCATGCTGCTGTAGCTCTTCCTACTGCCTGTTGACAGGTCTACTTCCTGTTGACCTGGAAGTCCAAGTTCTAATCTATGTGCATGTGTTACAGTATATGTTAAAATGTGGAAGCACAATATGGAGTAAATTTTCTACTTCTTTTTACACAGAAACAAGGTTTTAATCTTCCAACTTTTAATCTATCTACAGCAATATATTTGGAAGTTACGTTTTTATTTCTATTTTTTTTTTTTTTTTTTTGTATTTTAATTTTCTCTGACTATTTATAAGTGTGTTTTTAAGCTGAGAATCTGCACAAAATTCCATTATGCTTGAATCTATTTTAACTTAACGACTATGAAATGTTTAAGTATCTATGGCTCCACACTTTCTATCATTTTGTAAAATTCAGTTTATGTGCAGATTGTTTAAACCCATTCCAAAATTTGGAGGGAAGTTAAATGTTGATCCAAGGCTTTCTAATTGTCATCTATTTAAAGTGTTGGCCTGCCATGAAATTTAGGGCCAATTTGAGAACCTTCCTGGTGGGCCAGAGGGACAAAAATTTACATCAGCTATTAGCAAGTTGCATATTGAAGCTGGTTGCACATGTCTACCCACTGTATGGCTAAATGGGATCCAAAAAGACTGAGTGCTCAATCCAAAGTGGTCATTTGACCTGTGGACTTAGGAAGGTCATAATTCCCAAACAGCAAGGGCTAGAGAGTCACAGTTCCTCAAAGCTCAGAGGGAGCAGTATTACATATGTCAAAATCAGACCTGTATCTGAAAGCCAATCTTTCTGCACCTTATGTATTTTTGACTGCAGCCAGGTCTGTGGGATTTGAGGCCTTTCAGGCCATCCTGCTAAAGTGTGTGTGAGAAGCCATCTTGGCCATACTAGGTCGGAGAGCCACAAGCCAGGCATCGTCGGAAAGGTCTCCGTGAGCAGTGCCACGCGGTCTTTGAAGCAAAGCCGCAGGACCTTTCTGTCCGGAGATAGGGGGCGCCAAATGTTCGGATTTTTCACCTCGTTAAGCGCTATATCTTTTTAACGGAAGCAGCGAGGGATGAGGGACGGAGACCGTTGGAAAGCTCTCCTAGAGCACTGTTACATATGTCAGCACCGGCTAGGTGGCGCCCTTCTGGTTCAAACTCTGCCTCAGAAGGAGATAGAGACACGGGCCAGGGTGCGCCTGGAAGGCTTCCATTACAGGAATGCAAAAGAGGGTTAGCATTCTCTTCCCTCAACTACTTCAGGTTTAATGGATGAAAATGCTTACTTCCATATTTAAACCTTTTCATATCTACTGTGTGCTTCCATAATCTAATATATATTAAAGCAGGCAATCCTAGCTGAATTTGTCTCCGTGTTGAGACCCTTCTCAGGGGACCAGACGGACAAAACTTTACACCAGCTATCGGCGGGTTGCCGGCTCTCGGACAGAAGTGGTTGCACATCTCTAGCCCATTGTATGGCTAAAGGAGAGCCAAAAAGAGTGTGTGGGAAAGCCAGTGTGACCTCTTGACCTGTGAATTTAGGAAGGTCATAATTCCAAAACGACAAGGGCCAGGGACATGGGACGAGCTGTTCCCAAAGCCACTGGCAGAACTCTGTAACATATGTCAAAACCAAGCTTGTATCTCAAAGTCAATGTTTCGGTGCCCAGTGGCTTTTTGACTGCAGCCAGGCCTGTGGGATTTGAGGCCTTTCAGGCCATCCTGCTAAAGTGTGTGTGAGAAGCCATCTTGGCCACACTAGGTCGGAGAGCCACAAGCCAGGCATCGTCGGAAAGGTCTCCGTGAGCAGTGCCACGCGGTCTTTGAAGCAAAGCCGCAGGACCTTTCTGTCCGGAGGTAGGGGGCGCCAAATGTTCGGATTTTTCACCTCGTTAAGCGCTATATCTCTTTAACGGAAGCAGCGAGGGATGAGGGACGGAGACCGTTGGAAAGCTCTCCTAGAGCACTGTTACATATGTCAGCACCGGCTAGGTGGCGCCCTTCTGGTTCAAACTCTGCCTCAGAAGGAGATAGAGACACGGGCCAGGGTGCGCCTGGAAGGCCTCCATTACAGGAATGCAAAAGTGGGTTAGCATTCTCTTCCCTCAACTACTTCAGGTTTAATGGATGAAAATGCTTACTTCCATATTTAAACCTTTTCATATCTACTGTGTGCTTCCATAATCTAATATATATTAAAGCAGGCAACCCTAGCTGAATTTGTCTCCGTGTTGAGACCCTTCTCAGGGGACCAGACGGACAAAACTTTACACCAGCTATCGGCGGGTTGCCGGCTCTCGGCCGGAAGTGGTTGCACATCTCTAGCCCATTGTATGGCTAAAGGAGAGCCAAAAAGAGTGTGTGGGAAAGCCAGTGTGACCTCTTGACCTGTGAATTTAGGAAGGTCATAATTCCAAAACGACAAGGGCCAGGGACATGGGACGAGCTGTTCCCAAAGCCACTGGCAGAACTCTGTAACATATGTCAAAACCAAGCTTGTATCTCAAAGTCAATGTTTCGGTGCCCAGTGGCTTTTTGACTGCAGCCAGGCCTGTGGGATTTGAGGCCTTTCAGGCCATCCTGCTAAAGTGTGTGTGAGAAGCCATCTTGGCCATACTAGGTCGGAGAGCCACAAGCCAGGCATCGTCGGAAAGGTCTCCGTGAGCAGTGCCACGCGGTCTTTGAAGCAAAGCCGCAGGACCTTTCTGTCCGGAGGTAGGGGGCGCCAAATGTTCGGATTTTTCACCTCGTTAAGCGCTATATCTTTTTAACGGAAGCAGCGAGGGATGAGGGACGGAGACCGTTGGAAAGCTCTCCAAGAGCACTGTTACATATGTCAGCACCGGCTAGGTGGCGCCCTTCTGGTTCAAACTCTGCCTCAGAAGGAGATAGAGACACGGGCCAGGGTGCGCCTGGAAGGCCTCCATTACAGGAATGCAAAAGTGGGTTAGCATTCTCTTCCCTCAACTACTTCAGGTTTAATGGATGAAAATGCTTACTTCCATATTTAAACCTTTTCATATCTACTGTGTGCTTCCATAATCTAATATATATTAAAGCAGGCAACCCTAGCTGAATTTGTCTCCGTGTTGAGACCCTTCTCGAGGGACCAGACGGACAAAACTTTAGACCAGCTATCGGTGGGTTGCCGGCTCTCAGCCGGAAGTGGTTGTACGTTTCTGGCCCATTGTATGGCTAAAGGAGAGCCAAAAAGACTGTGTGGGAAAGGCAGTGTGACCTCTTGACCTGTGAATTTAAGAAGGCCATAATTTCAAAACGACAAGGGCCAGAGACGTGGGAGTCACAGTTCCTCAAAGCCTGGGGGGAGCAGTATAACATATGTGAAAATCAGACCCGTAGCTCAAACTTCATTTTTCAGCCTCTGAGCAGCTGCTGATTTCAGCAGGCCGCAGCAGAGACAGACCCTTCCCCCGCCTGTCTGAGCGATTCTTCCCAGGGCTATATCTTTGTAAGGGAAGCACCTACGGATGATTCAAAGACATGGTCGGAAAGCTCTCGAAGAATTTTACCACATATGTCAGCCCCAAGTGGGTGTGGCCACTCCTGACCCAACTCTGTAACAAAAGGAGATAGAACCACGGGGTGTGGTCTGCCTGAAAGACCTGGAAGGGTAGAGGGCAGGAGTGCCATTAGTCTCCTCATATACCCAGTCAAGGACCTGATGGATGGCAAAAAGTTCCCCCCATATTTCAGTCTATGGCGTTCCAAATGCTGATCTATGGACTTCAAATTGCCATATATTTATGGCATAATCCCCTTATGAAAATTAAGGCCCCTGCTGAGACCCTTCTCGGGGGACCAGACGGGCAAAACTTTAGACCAGCTATCGGTGGGTTGCCGGCTCTCAGCCGGAAGTGGTTGTACGTTTCTGGCCCATTGTATGGCTAAAGGAGAGCCAAAAAGAGTGTGTGGGAAAGGCAGTGTGACCTCTTGACCTGTGAATTTAAGAAGGCCATAATTTCAAAACGACAAGGGCCAGAGACGTGGGAGTCACAGTTCCTCAAAGCCTGGGGGGAGCAGTATAACATATGTGAAAATCAGACCCGTAGCTCAAACTTCATTTTTCAACCTCTGAGCAGCTGCTGATTTCAGCAGGCTGCAGCAGAGACAGAACCTTCCCCCGCCTGTCTGAGCGATTCTTCCCAGGGCTATATCTTTGTAAGGGAAGCACCTACGGATGATTCAAAGACATGGTCGGAAAGCTCTCGAAGAATTTTACCACATATGTCAGCCCCAAGTGGGTGTGGCCACTCCTGACCCAACTCTGTAACAAAAGGAGATAGAGCCATGGGGTGTGGTCTGCCTGAAAGACCTGGAAGGGTAGAGGGCAGGAGTGTCATTAGTCTCCTCATATACCCAGTCAAGGACCTGATGGATGGCAAAAAGTTCCCCCCATATTTCAGTCTATGGCGTTCCAAATGCTGATCTATGGACTTCAAATTGCCATATATTTATGGCATAATCCCCTTATGAAAATTAAGGCCCCTGCTGAGACCCTTCTCGGGGGACCAGACGGGCAAAACTTTAGACCAGCTATCGGTGGGTTGCCGGCTCTCAGCCGGAAGTGGTTGTACGTTTCTGGCCCATTGTATGGCTAAAGGAGAGCCAAAAAGAGTGTGTGGGAAAGGCAGTGTGACCTCTTGACCTGTGAATTTAAGAAGGCCATAATTTCAAAACGACAAGGGCCAGAGACGTGGGAGTCACAGTTCCTCAAAGCCTGGGGGGAGCAGTATAACATATGTGAAAATCAGACCCGTAGCTCAAACTTCATTTTTCAACCTCTGAGCAGCTGCTGATTTCAGCAGGCTGCAGCAGAGACAGAACCTTCCCCCGCCTGTCTGAGCGATTCTTCCCAGGGCTATATCTTTGTAAGGGAAGCACCTACGGATGATTCAAAGACATGGTCGGAAAGCTCTCGAAGAATTTTACCACATATGTCAGCCCCAAGTGGGTGTGGCCACTCCTGACCCAACTCTGTAACAAAAGGAGATAGAGCCACGGGGTGTGGTCTGCCTGAAAGACCTGGAAGGGTAGAGGGCAGGAGTGCCATTAGTCTCCTCATATACCCAGTCAAGGACCTGATGGATGGCAAAAAGTTCCCCCCATATTTCAGTCTATGGCGTTCCAAATGCTGATCTATGGACTTCAAATTGCCATTTATTTATGGCATAATCCCCTTATGAAAATTAAGGCCCCTGCTGAGACCCTTCTCGGGGGACCAGACGGACAAAACTTTAGACCAGCTATCGGTGGGTTGCCGGCTCTCAGCCGGAAGTGGTTGTACGTTTCTGGCCCATTGTATGGCTAAAGGAGAGCCAAAAAGAGTGTGTGGGAAAGGCAGTGTGACCTCTTGACCTGTGAATTTAAGAAGGCCATAATTTCAAAACGACAAGGGCCAGAGACGTGGGAGTCACAGTTCCTCAAAGCCCGGGGGGAGCAGTATAACATATGTGAAAATCAGACCCGTAGCTCAAACTTCATTTTTCAGCCTCTGAGCAGCTGCTGATTTCAGCAGGCCACAGCAGAGACAGAACCTTCCCCTGCCTGTCTGAGCGATTCTTCCCAGGGCTATATCTTTGTAAGGGAAGCACCTACAGATGATTCAAAGACATGGTCGGAAAGCTCTCGAAGAATTTTACCACATATGTCAGCCCCAAGTGGGTGTGGCCACTCCTGACCCAACTCTGTAACAAAAGGAGATAGAGCCACGGGGTGTGGTCTGCCTGAAAGACCTGGAAGGGTAGAGGGCAGGAGTGCCATTAGTCTCCTCATATACCCAGTCAAGGACCTGATGGATGACAAAAAGTTCCCCCCATATTTCAGTCTATGGCGTTCCAAATGCTGATCTATGGACTTCAAATTGCCATATATTTATGGCATAATCCCCTTATGAAAATTAAGGCCCCTGCTGAGACCCTTCTCGGGGGACCAGACGGACAAAACTTTAGACCAGCTATCGGTGGGTTGCCGGCTCTCAGCCGGAAGTGGTTGTACGTTTCTGGCCCAATGTATGGCTAAAGGAGAGCCAAAAAGAGTGTGTGGGAAAGGCAGTGTGACCTCTTGACCTGTGAATTTAAGAAGGCCATAATTTCAAAACGACAAGGGCCAGAGACGTGGGAGTCACAGTTCCTCAAAGCCTGGGGGGAGCAGTATAACATATGTCAAAATCAGACCCGTAGCTCAAACTTCATTTTTCAGCCTCTGAGCAGCTGCTGATTTCAGCAGGCCACAGCAGAGACAGAACCTTCCCCTGCCTGTCTGAGCGATTCTTCCCAGGGCTATATCTTTGTAAGGGAAGCACCTACGGATGATTCAAAGACATGGTCGGAAAGCTCTCGAAGAATTTTACCACATATGTCAGCCCCAAGTGGGTGTGGCCACTCCTGACCCAACTCTGTAACAAAAGGAGATAGAGCCACGGGGTGTGGTCTGCCTGAAAGACCTGGAAGGGTAGAGGGCAGGAGTGCCATTAGTCTCCTCATATACCCAGTCAAGGACCTGATGGATGGCAAAAAGTTCCCCCCATATTTCAGTCTATGGCGTTCCAAATGCTGATCTATGGACTTCAAATTGCCATATATTTATGGCATAATCCCCTGCTGAGACCCTTCTCGGGGGACCAGACGGACAAAACTTTAGACTAGCTATCGGTGGGTTGCCGGCTCTCAGCCGGAAGTGGTTGTACGTTTCTGGCCCATTGTATGGCTAAAGGAGAGCCAAAAAGAGTGTGTGGGAAAGGCAGTCTCTGAGCAGCTGCTGATTTCAGCAGCCCTCAGCAGAGACAGACCCATCCCCCGCCTGTCTGAGCGATTCTTCCCAGGGCTATATCTTTGTAAGGGAAGCACCTACGGAAGATTCAAAGACATCGTCGGAAAGCTCTCGAAGAATTTTACCACATATGTCAGCCCCAAGTGGGTGTGGCCACTCCTGACCCAACTCTGTAACAAAAGGAGATAGAGCCACGAGGTGTGGTCTGCCCACTCTCCCTGCCTGCCTGCCTGACCCTCACTGCTTCACACTCTCCCTGCCCCACTCTCCCTGCCTGCCTGCCTGCCTGCCTGCCTGCCTGCCTCTCACTGCCTCACCGCCTGCCTGCCTGCCTGCCTGCCTGCCTCTCACTGCCTCACACTCTCCCTGCCCCACTCTCCCTGCCTGCCTGCCTGCCTGCCTGCCTGCCTGCCTGCCTGCCTCTCACTGCCTCACCGCCTGTCTGCCTGCCTGCCTCTCACTGCCTCACACTCTCCCTGCCCCACTCTCCCTGCCTGCCTGCCTGCCTGCCTGCCTCTCACTGCCTCACCGCCTGCCTGCCGGCCTGCCTGCCTGCCTGCCTGCCTCTCACTGCCCCTCACTGCCTCACACTCTCCCTGCCTCACACTCTCCCTGCCTGCCTGCCTGCCTGCCTGCCTGCCTCTCACTGCCTCTCACTGCCTCACACTCTCCCTGCCTGCCTGCCTGCCTGCCTCTCACTGCCTCACCCCCTGCCTGCCTGCCTGCCTCTCACTGCCTCACACTCTCCCTGCCCCACTCTCCCTGCCTGCCTGCCTGCCTGCCTGCCTCACACTCTCCCTGGCCCTTATCCTAACACTCTCCCTGGTCCGCTCTCCCTGCCTGCCTACCTGCCTCTCACTGCCTCACCGCCTGCCTGCCGGCCTGCCTGCCTGCCTCTCACTGCCTCACACTCTCCCTGGCCCTTATCCTAACACTCTCCCTGGCCCACTCTCCCTGCCTGCCTGCCTCTCACTGCCTCACTCCCTCACCGCCTGCCTGCCTGCCTGCCTCCCTGCCTGCCTCCCTCTCACTGCCTCACACTCTCCCTGGCCCTTATCCTAACACTCAGAATCAGAAGCAGAGTCAGAATCAGAATTTCTTTATTTATCCCTGGAGGAAAATTCTTGGAGGGAAACTCCAACCCTAACCCTAAACCCTAACCCAGCCTGCCTCTCACTGCCTCACCGCCTGCCAGCCTGCCTCTCACTGCCTCACACTCTCCCTGCCCCACTCTCCCTGCCTGCCTGCCTGCCTCTCACTGCCTCACACTCTCCCTGGTCCACTCTCCCTGCCTGCCTGCCTGCCTGCCTGCCTGCCTCTCACTGCCTCACCGCCTGCCTGCCTGCCTGCCTGCCTGCCTGCCTCTCACTGCCTCACACTCTCCCTGGCCCACTCTCCCTGCCTGCCTGCCTCTCACTGCCTCACACTCTCCCTGGTCCACTCTCCCTGCCTGCCTGCCTGCCTCTCACTGCCTCACACTCTCCCTGCCACTCTCCCTGCCTGCCTGCCTGCCTGCCTGCCTCTCACTGCCTCACACTCTCCCGCCTGCCTGCCTGCCTGCCTGCCTGCCTCTCACTGCCTCACACTCTCCCTGCCCCACTCTCCCTGCCTGCCTGCCTGCCTGCCTGCCTCTCACTGCCTCACCGCCTGTCTGCCTGCCTGCCTCTCACTGCCTCACACTCTCCCTGCCCCACTCTCCCTGCCTGCCTTCCTGCCTGTCTGCCTGCCTGCCTCACACTCTCCCTGGCCCTTATCCTAACACTCTCCCTGGTCCGCTCTCCCTGCCTGCCTGCCTGCCTCTCACTGCCTCTCACTGCCTCTCACTGCCTCTCCCTGCCTCACACTCTCCCTGCCTCACACTCTGCCTGCCTGCCTGCCTGCCTGCCTCTCACTGCCTCACCGCCTGCCTGCCGCCTGCCTGCCTGCCTGCCTGCCTGCCTCTCACTGCCTCTCACTGCCTCACACTCTCCCTGCCTCACACTCTCCCTGCCTGCCTGCCTGCCTGCCTGCCTCTCACTGCCTCTCACTGCCTCACACTCTCACTGCCTCACACTCTCCCTGCCTGCCTGCCTCTCACTGCCTCACCGCCTGCCTGCCTGCCTGCCTCTCACTGCCTCACACTCTCCCTGCCCCACTCTCCCTGCCTGCCTGCCTGCCTGCCTGCCTCACACTCTCCCTGGCCCTTATCCTAACACTCTCCCTGGTCCGCTCTCCCTGCCTGCCTGCCTGCCTCTCACTGCCTCACCGCCTGCCTGCCGGCCTGCCTGCCTGCCTCTCACTGCCTCACACTCTCCCTGGCCCTTATCCTAACACTCTCCCTGGCCCACTCTCCCTGCCTGCCTGCCTCTCACTGCCTCACTCCCTCACCGCCTGCCTGCCTGCCTCCCTGCCTGCCTCCCTCTCACTGCCTCACACTCTCCCTGGCCCTTATCCTAACACTCTCCCTGGCCCACTCTCCCTGCCTGCCTGCCTCTCACTGCCTCACTCCCTCACCGCCTGCCTGCCTGCCTCCCTGCCTGCCTCCCTCTCACTGCCTCACACTCTCCCTGGCCCTTATCCTAACACTCTCCCTGGTCCGCTCTCCCTGCCTGCCTGCCTGCCTCTCACTGCCTCACCGCCTGCCTGCCGGCCTGCCTGCCTGCCTCTCACTGCCTCACACTCTCCCTGGCCCTTATCCTAACACTCTCCCTGGCCCACTCTCCCTGCCTGCCTGCCTCTCACTGCCTCACTCCCTCACCGCCTGCCTGCCTGCCTGCCTCCCTGCCTGCCTCCCTCTCACTGCCTCACACTCTCCCTGGCCCTTATCCTAACACTCAGAATCAGAAGCAGAGTCAGAATCAGAATTTCTTTATTTATCCCTGGAGGAAAATTCTTGGAGGGAAACTCCAACCCTAACCCTAAACCCTAACCCAGCCTGCCTCTCACTGCCTCACCGCCTGCCAGCCTGCCTGCCTGCCTCTCACTGCCTCACACTCTCCCTGCCCCACTCTCCCTGCCTGCCTGCCTGCCTCTCACTGCCTCACACTCTCCCTGGTCCACTCTCCCTGCCTGCCTGCCTGCCTGCCTGCCTGCCTGCCTCTCACTGCCTCACCGCCTGCCTGCCTCTCACTGCCTCACACTCTCCCTGACCCACTCTCCCTGCCTGCCTGCCTCTCACTGCCTCACACTCTCCCTGGTCCACTCTCCCTGCCTGCCTGCCTGCCTCTCACTGCCTCACACTCTCCCTGGCCCACTCTCCCTGCCTGCCTGCCTCTCACTGCCTCACCGCCTGCCTGCCTGCCTACCTGCCTGCCTCTCACTGCCTCACACTCTCCCTGCCCCACTCTCCCTGCCTGCCTGCCTGCCTGCCTCTCACTGCCTCACCGCCTGCCTGCCTGCCTGCCTCTCACTGCCTCACACTCTCCCTGCCCCACTCTCCCTGCCTGCCTTCCTGCCTGCCTGCCTGCCTGCCTGCCTCACACTCTTCCTGGCCCTTATCCTAACACTCTCCCTAGTCCGCTCTCCCTGCCTGCCTGCCTGCCTACCTGACTGCCTCTCACTGCCTCACACTCTCCCTGCCCCACTCTCCCTGCCTGCCTGCCTGCCTGCCTGCCTCACACTCTCCCTGGCCCTTATCCTAACACTCTCCCTGGTCCGCTCTCCCTGCCTGCCTGCCTGCCTCTCACTGCCTCACCGCCTGCCTGCCGGCCTGCCTGCCTGCCTCTCACTGCCTCACACTCTCCCTGGCCCTTATCCTAACACTCTCCCTGGCCCACTCTCCCTGCCTGCCTGCCTCTCACTGCCTCACTCCCTCACCGCCTGCCTGCCTGCCTCCCTGCCTGCCTCCCTCTCACTGCCTCACACTCTCCCTGGCCCTTATCCTAACACTCAGAATCAGAAGCAGAGTCAGAATCAGAATTTCTTTATTTATCCCTGGAGGAAAATTCTTGGAGGGAAACTCCAACCCTAACCCTAAACCCTAACCCAGCCTGCCTCTCACTGCCTCACCGCCTGCCAGCCTGCCTGCCTGCCTCTCACTGCCTCACACTCTCCCTGCCCCACTCTCCCTGCCTGCCTGCCTGCCTCTCACTGCCTCACACTCTCCCTGGTCCACTCTCCCTGCCTGCCTGCCTGCCTGCCTGCCTCTCACTGCCTCACCGCCTGCCTGCCTCTCACTGCCTCACACTCTCCCTGGCCCACTCTCCCTGCCTGCCTGCCTCTCACTGCCTCACACTCTCCCTGGTCCACTCTCCCTGCCTGCCTGCCTGCCTCTCACTGCCTCACACTCTCCCTGGCCCACTCTCCCTGCCTGCCTGCCTCTCACTGCCTCACCGCCTGCCTGCCTGCCTGCCTGCCTGCCTCTCACTGCCTCACACTCTCCCTGCCCCACTCTCCCTGCCTGCCTGCCTGCCTGCCTGCCTGCCTCTCACTGCCTCACCGCCTGCCTGCCTGCCTGCCTCTCACTGCCTCACACTCTCCCTGCCCCACTCTCCCTGCCTGCCTTCCTGCCTGCCTGCCTGCCTGCCTGCCTCACACTCTTCCTGGCCCTTATCCTAACACTCTCCCTAGTCCGCTCTCCCTGCCTGCCTGCCTGCCTACCTGACTGCCTCTCACTGCCTCACACTCTCCCTGCCCCACTCTCCCTGCCTGCCTGCCTGCCTGCCTGCCTCACACTCTTCCTGGCCCTTATCCTAACACTCTCCCTAGTCCGCTCTCCCTGCCTGCCTGCCTGCCTACCTGACTGCCTCTCACTGCCTCACACTCTCCCTGCCCCACTCTCCCTGCCTGCCTGCCTGCCTGCCTGCCTCACACTCTCCCTGGCCCTTATCCTAACACTCTCCCTGGTCCGCTCTCCCTGCCTGCCTGCCTGCCTCTCACTGCCTCACACTCTCCCTGGCCCTTATCCTAACACTCTCCCTGGCCCACTCTCCCTGCCTGCCTGCCTCTCACTGCCTCACTCCCTCACCGCCTGCCTGCCTGCCTGCCTGCCTGCCTGCCTGCCTTCCTGCCTGCCTCCCTCTCACTGCCTCACACTCTCCCTGGCCCTTATCCTAACACTCAGAATCAGAACCAGAATCAGAATCAGAATTCCTTTATTTATCCCTGGAGGAAAATTCTTGGAGGGAAACTCCAATCCTAACCCTAAAGCCTAACCCTGCCTGCCTCTCACTGCCTCACCGCCTGCCTGCCTGCCTGCCTGCCTGCCTCTCACTGCCTCACACTCTCCCTGCCTGCCTGCCTGCCTGCCTCTCACTGCCTCACACTCTCCCTGGCCCACTCTCCCTGCCTGCCTGCCTGCCTGCCTGCCTGCCTGCCTCTCACTCCCTCACCGCCTGCCTGCCTGCCTGCCTGCCTGCCTGCCTGCCTCCCTCTCACTGCATCACACTCTCCCTGGCCCTTATCCTAACACTCAGAATCAGAACCAGAATCAGAATCAGAATCAGAATTCCTTTATTTATCCCTGGAGGGAAATTCTTGGAGGGACACTCTCCCTGCCTGCCTGCCTGCCTCTCACTGCCTCACCGCCTGCCTGCCTGCCTGCCTGCCTGCCTCTCACTGCCTCACACTCTCCCTGCCTGCCTGCCTGCCTGCCTGCCTCACACTCTCCCTGGCCCACTCTCCCTGCCTGCCCGCCTGCCTGCCTGCCTGCCTCTCACTGCCTCACCGCCTGTCTGCCTGCCTGCCTGCCTGACCCTCACTGCCTCACCGCCTGCCTGCCTGCCTGCCTGACCCTCACTGCCTCACACTCTCCATGGCCCACTCTCACTGCCTCACCGCCTGCCTGCCTGCCTGCCTGACCCTCACTGCCTCACACTCTCCATGGCCCACTCTCCCTGCCTGCCTGCATGCCTGCATGCCTGACCCTCACTGCCTCACACTCTCCATGGCCCACTCTCACTGCCTCACCGCCTGCCTGCCTGCCTGCCTGACCCTCACTGCCTCACACTCTCCCTGGCCCTTATCCTAACACTCTCCCTGCCCCACTCTCCCTGCCTGCCTGCCTGTCTGCCTCTCACTGCCTCACCGCTTGCCTGACCCTCACTGCCTCACCGCCTGCCTGCCTGCCTGCCTGACCTTCACTGCCTCACACTCTCCCTGCCCCACTCTCCCTGCCTGCCTGCCTGCCTGCCTGCCTGCCTGACCCTCACTGCCTCACACTCTCCCTGGCCCACTCTGCCTGCCTGCCTGCCTGCCTGCCTGACCCTCACTGCCTCACACTCTCCCTGGCCCTGCCTGCCTGCCTGCCTGCCTGCCTGCCTGCCTGCCTGACCCTCACTGCCTCACACTCTCCCTGGCCCACTCTCCCTGCCTGCCTGCCTGCCTGACCCTCACTGCCTCACACTCTCCCTGCCCCACTCTCCCTTCCTGCCTGCCTGCCTGCCTCACACTCTCCCTGGCCCTTATCCTAACACTCTCCCTGCCCCACTCTCCCTGCCTGCCTGCCTGTCTGCCTCTCACTGCCTCACCGCCTGTCTGCCTGCCTGCCTGCCTGACCCTCACTGCCTCACCGCCTGCCTGCCTGACCCTCACTGCCTCACACTCTCCATGGCCCACTCTCCCTGCCTGCCTGCCTGCCTGCCTGCCTGCCTGCCTGCCTGCCTGACCCTCACTGCCTCACACTCTCCCTGGCCCACTCTCCCTGCCTGCCTGCCTGCCTGCCTGATCCTCACTGCCTCACACTCTCCCTGGCCCTGCCTGCCTGCCTGCCTGCCTGCCTGACCCTCACTGCCTCACACTCTCCCTGGCCCACTCTCCCTGCCTGCCTGCCTGCCTGACCCTCACTGCCTCACACTCTCCCTGGCCCACTCTCCCTCCCTCCCTCCCACCCTGCCTTTATTGTCATTGTTCAAGCATAACGAAATTTTGTGAAGATTCTCGGCTTAAAAGCACACTTTTTTCACCAGGTGTGAGGTGTTCACTGACCAGGAGAGGTCAGAGGAAATGTGGATGCTCAGATTTTAGCACACTAAAAAAGAGGATTCAAGGATTCAAGGAACTTTATTGTCATACCAGCTCACATTCACATGTTTATGGTACAAAATTAGGACTCAGGTCCCGGGAGCAGCAAATGGACTAAAAAAATATAAAGTAGGAGGTAACATAGAATATAAGCTAAACAGAAAATAGAATATAAAAGAATATAAAACTAGACATTTAAATAAGCTCAACAAAAACTTAAACACAGGCTTGTCCATACTTGGTTGTAGGACCTCAAACAAGACATCTTCAAAAAGTCTTCTGTATATCCAAAGGGTTCCCTGAGAAACAAGAGAATTTGTTCAATACAGTGCAAAAAACTGGGTCAGAAAGATCCTATATGATCTTGTGCATGCTATACATTTATAACATGTGATTTCAGTTTAAGAAAGCATTAAAAATGGTAAAATATGACATTGTAGCTTAAATTAGGCAAAGGTAAAATTTTAATGTTATATACATTGAAACTTGGAAATAGCAATAAAGTTAGGCAAAAATACCAATTTATTATTATATACATTAAAATTTGGAAATAGAAATAAAGTTAGGCCAAAAATGCCAATTTACTGTCATATACGTTGAAACTTGGAAGTGGCAAAACTTGGAATTGGAAGGTGGAATGTTGGAATGGTGGAGTACCACTACCACCTAGTGGCCACTTCCAACTTCCAAAAACCCACTTCCAAATTCCAACTTCCAACTTCCAGCCTCAATATTAGCAGATTGAAAAGTGGGTTGGAATTATGGAAACACCCAATTTCTAATTGACGCGCCATTCAAAAACCCTATCCCCTTAGTCTAACCCTAACCCTAACCCTAACCCTAACCCTAACCCCTAACCCTAACCCTAACCCCAATTCCTGTGGTGAAGGTAACAACCCACACACACAACCCTAACCCTAAGTGGCATATTTTCACCCGCGCTAACACTAACCCTAATGGAGTATCCTCAAAGAACCAAGTGCAAAACAGGTTACTAACCCTAACACACACACAGACACACACTCACACACACACACACACACAGACACACACTCACACACACACACACACACAGACACACACTCACACACACAAAGACACACACTCACACAGAGACACACACAAAGACACACACTCACACAGAGACACACACAGACACACACGCACACTCACACACACACTCAGCCATAGAAACAAACCAAGATTTGGAATTTGCTGTATCTCTGGAACTGTATGTCGTACAACCTCGGGGGTGGTACCGTTGGAAAGGGCGTGGCCACATTTGGGGGGGTAGGACTTAGTTTCATCTCTCTACCACCTTCCTAGCCCAAGTTATTCCAGTAAAACTGGGATGGCAAATTTTGCCATCCTGCTTTTATCCCCTTAGTCTAACCCTAACCCTAACCCTAACCCTAACCCTACCCTAACCCTAACCCTAACCCTATCCTGCATATGTCTGATGAAGAAAGCAGTCTGTAACCATGTTTCCAACTGAATTATAGTCAGATTTACAAAAACAGCGTTCTCTCGCTGAGATAAGGCCAAAATGAACAAGTAGTGTGTGTAGCTGCTAAACTTCACAATAAACACATCAAAGCATTAACTACGTCATATTTTCTCAATCCTGCATATGTCTGATGAAGAAAGCAGTCTGTAACCATGTTTAGAAGTGAACTGCAGCCAGATTTACAAAAACAGCGTTCTCTCGCTGAGATAAGGCCAAAATGAACAAGTAGTGTGTGTAGCTGCTAAACTTCACAATAAACACATCAAAGCATTAACTACGTCATATTTTCTCAATCCTGCATATGTCTGATGAAGAAAGCAGTCTGTAACCATGTTTCCAACTGAATTATAGTCAGATTTACAAAAACAGCGTTCTCTCGCTGAGATAAGGCCAAAATGAACAAGTAGTGTGTGTAGCTGCTAAACTTCACAATAAACACATCAAAGCATTAACTACGTCATATTTTCTCAATTCTGCATATGTCTGATGAAGAAAGCAGTCTGTAACCATGTTTCCAACTGAATTATAGTCAGATTTACAAAAACAGCGTTCTCTCGCTGAGATAAGGCCAAAATGAACAAGTAGTGTGTGTAGCTGCTAAACTTCACAATAAACACATCAAACCATTAAAAACTTGCTATTTTCTCAATCCTGCATATGTCTGATGACGAAAGCAGTCTGTAACCATGTTTAGAAGTGAACTGCAGCCAGATTTACAAAAACAGCGTTCTCTCGCTGAGATAAGGCCAAAATGAACAAGTAGTGTGTGTAGCTGCTAAACTTCACAATAAACACATCAAACCATTAAAAACTTGCTATTTTCTCAATCCTGCATATGTCTGATGACGAAAGCAGTCTGTAACTATGTTTAGAAGTGAACTGCAGCCAGATTTACAAAAACAGCGTTCTCTCGCTGAGATAAGGCCAAAATGAACAAGTAGTGTGTGTAGCTGCTAAACTTCACAATAAACACATCAAAGCATTAACTACGTCATATTTTCTCAATCCTGCATATGTCTGATGAAGAAAGCAGTCTGTAACCATGTTTCCAACTGAATTATAGTCAGATTTACAAAAACAGCGTTCTCTCGCTGAGATAAGGCCAAAATGAACAAGTAGTGTGTGTAGCTGCTAAACTTCACAATAAACACATCAAAGCATTAACTACGTCATATTTTCTCAATCCTGCATATGTCTGATGAAGAAAGCAGTCTGTAACCATGTTTCCAACTGAATTATAGTCAGATTTACAAAAACAGCGTTCTCTCGCTGAGATAAGGCCAAAATGAACAAGTAGTGTGTGTAGCTGCTAAACTTCACAATAAACACATCAAACCATTAAAAACTTGCTATTTTCTCAATCCTGCATATGTCTGATGAAGAAAGCAGTCTGTAACCATGTTTAGAAGTGAACTGCAGCCAGATTTACAAAAACAGCGTTCTCTCGCTGAGATAAGGCCAAAATGAACAAGTAGTGTGTGTAGCTGCTAAACTTCACAATAAACACATCAAAGCATTAACTACGTCATATTTTCTCAATCCTGCATATGTCTGATGAAGAAAGCAGTCTGTAACCATGTTTCCAACTGAATTATAGTCAGATTTACAAAAACAGCGTTCTCTCGCTGAGATAAGGCCAAAATGAACAAGTAGTGTGTGTAGCTGCTAAACTTCACAATAAACACATCAAAGCATTAAGAACGTCATATTTTCTCAATCCTGCATATGTCTGATGAAGAAAGCAGTCTGTAACCATGTTTCCAACTGAATTATAGTCAGATTTACAAAAACAGCGTTCTCTCGCTGAGATAAGGCCAAAATGAACAAGTAGTGTGTGTAGCTGCTAAACTTCACAATAAACACATCAAAGCATTAACTACGTCATATTTTCTCAATCCTGCATATGTCTGATGAAGAAAGCAGTCTGTAACCATGTTTAGAAGTGAACTGCAGCCAGATTTACAAAAACAGCGTTCTCTCGCTGAGATAAGGCCAAAATGAACAAGTAGTGTGTGTAGCTGCTAAACTTCACAATAAACACATCAAAGCATTAACTACGTCATATTTTCTCAATCCTGCATATGTCTGATGAAGAAAGCAGTCTGTAACCATGTTTAGAAGTGAACTGCAGCCAGATTTACAAAAACAGCGTTCTCTCACTGAGATAAGGCCAAAATGAACAAGTAGTGTGTGTAGCTGCTAAACTTCACAATAAACACATCAAAGCATTAACTACGTCATATTTTCTCAATCCTGCATATGTCTGATGAAGAAAGCAGTCTGTAACCATGTTTCCAACTGAATTATAGTCAGATTTACAAAAACAGCGTTCTCTCGCTGAGATAAGGCCAAAATGAACAAGTAGTGTGTGTAGCTGCTAAACTTCACAATAAACACATCAAAGCATTAACTACGTCATATTTTCTCAATCCTGCATATGTCTGATGAAGAAAGCAGTCTGTAACCATGTTTAGAAGTGAATTATAGTCAGATTTACAAAAACAGCGTTCTCTCGCTGAGATAAGGCCAAAATGAACAAGTAGTGTGTGTAGCTGCTAAACTTCACAATAAACACATCAAAGCATTAACTACGTCATATTTTCTCAATCCTGCATATGTCTGATGAAGAAAGCAGTCTGTAACCATGTTTCCAACTGAATTATAGTCAGATTTACAAAAACAGCGTTCTCTCGCTGAGATAAGGCCAAAATGAACAAGTAGTGTGTGTAGCTGCTAAACTTCACAATAAACACATCAAAGCATTAACTACGTCATATTTTCTCAATCCTGCATATGTCTGATGAAGAAAGCAGTCTGTAACCATGTTTAGAAGTGAACTTCAGCCAGATTTACAAAAACAGCGTTCTCTCGCTGAGATAAGGCCAAAATGAACAAGTAGTGTGTGTAGCTGCTAAACTTCACAATAAACACATCAAAGCATTAACTACGTCATATTTTCTCAATCCTGCATATGTCTGATGAAGAAAGCAGTCTGTAACCATGTTTCCAACTGAATTATAGTCAGATTTACAAAAACAGCGTTCTCTCGCTGAGATAAGGCCAAAATGAACAAGTAGTGTGTGTAGCTGCTAAACTTCACAATAAACACATCAAACCATTAAGAACTTGCTATTTTCTCAATCCTGCATATGTCTGATGAAGAAAGCAGTCTGTAACTATGTTTAGAAGTGAACTGCAGCCAGATTTACAAAAACAGCGTTCTCTCGCTGAGATAAGGCCAAAATGAACAAGTAGTGTGTGTAGCTGCTAAACTTCACAATAAACACATCAAAGCATTAACTACGTCATATTTTCTCAATCCTGCATATGTCTGATGAAGAAAGCAGTCTGTAACCATGTTTCCAACTGAATTATAGTCAGATTTACAAAACAGCGTTCTCTCGCTGAGATAAGGCCAAATGAACAAGTAGTGTGTGTAGCTGCTAAACTTCACAATAAACACATCAAAGCATTAACTACGTCATATTTCTCAATCCTGCATATGTCTGATGAAGAAAGCAGTCTGTTACCATGTTTCCAACTGAATTATAGTCAGA
>NW_025421233.1:53953-61453 GCF_020382885.2 Scatophagus argus
CAAGGACCATGGATGACAAAAAGTTCCCCCCATATTTCGCCTATGGCGTTCCAAATGCTGATCTATGGACTTCAAATTGCCATATATTTATGGCATAATCCCCTTATGAAAATTAAGGCCCCTGCTGAGACCCTTCTCGGGGGACCAGATGGACAAAACTTTAGACCAGCTATCGGTGGGTTGCCGGCTCTCAGCCGGAAGTGGTTGTACGTTTCTGGCCCAATGTATGGCTAAAGGAGAGCCAAAAAGAGTGTGTGGGAAAGGCAGTGTGACCTCTTGACCTGTGAATTTAAGAAGGCCATAATTTCAAAACGACAAGGGCCAGAGACGTGGGAGTCACAGTTCCTCAAAGCCTGGGGGGAGCAGTATAACATATGTCAAAATCAGACCCGTAGCTCAAACTTCATTTTTCAGCCTCTGAGCAGCTGCTGATTTCAGCAGGCCACAGCAGAGACAGAACCTTCCCCCGCCTGTCTGAGCGATTCTTCCCAGGGCTATATCTTTGTAAGGGAAGCACCTACGGATGATTCAAAGACATGGTCGGAAAGCTCTCGAAGAATTTTACCACATATGTCAGCCCCAAGTGGGTGTGGCCACTCCTGACCCAACTCTGTAACAAAAGGAGATAGAGCCACGGGGTGTGGTCTGCCTGAAAGACCTGGAAGGGTAGAGGGCAGGAGTGCCATTAGTCTCCTCATATACCCAGTCAAGGACCTGATGGATGGCAAAAAGTTCCCCCCATATTTCAGTCTATGGCGTTCCAAATGCTGATCTATGGACTTCAAATTGCCATATATTTATGGCATAATCCCCTTATGAAAATTAAGGCCCCTGCTGAGACCCTTCTCGGGGGACCAGACGGACAAAACTTTAGACCAGCTATCGGTGGGATGCCGGCTCTCAGCCGGAAGTGGTTGTACGTTTCTGGCCCATTGTATGGCTAAAGGAGAGCCAAAAAGAGTGTGTGGGAAAGGCAGTGTGACCTCTTGACCTGTGAATTTAAGAAGGCCATAATTTCAAAACGACAAGGGCCAGAGACGTGGGAGTCACAGTTCCTCAAATCCTGGGGGGAGCAGTATAACATATGTCAAAATCAGACCCGTAGCTCAAACTTCATTTTTCAGCCTCTGAGCAGCTGCTGATTTCAGCAGGCCGCAGCAGAGACAGAACCTTCCCTCGCCTGTCTGAGCGATTCTTCCCAGGGCTATATCTTTGTAAGGGAAGCACCTACGGATGATTCAAAGACATGGTCGGAAAGCTCTCGAAGAATTTTACCACATATGTCAGCCCCAAGTGGGTGTGGCCACTCCTGACCCAACTCTGTAACAAAAGGAGATAGAGCCATGGGGTGTGGTCTGCCTGAAAGACCTGGAAGGGTAGAGGGCAGGAGTGTCATTAGTCTCCTCATATACCCAGTCAAGGACCTGATGGATGGCAAAAAGTTCCCCCCATATTTCAGTCTATGGCGTTCCAAATGCTGATCTATGGACTTCAAATTGCCATATATTTATGGCATAATCCCCTGCTGAGACCCTTCTCGGGGGACCAGACGGACAAAACTTTAGACTAGCTATCGGTGGGTTGCCGGCTCTCAGCCGGAAGTGGTTGTACGTTTCTGGCCCATTGTATGGCTAAAGGAGAGCCAAAAAGAGTGTGTGGGAAAGGCAGTCTCTGAGCAGCTGCTGATTTCAGCAGCCCTCAGCAGAGACAGACCCATCCCCCGCCTGTCTGAGCGATTCTTCCCAGGGCTATATCTTTGTAAGGGAAGCACCTACGGAAGATTCAAAGACATCGTCGGAAAGCTCTCGAAGAATTTTACCACATATGTCAGCCCCAAGTGGGTGTGGCCACTCCTGACCCAACTCTGTAACAAAAGGAGATAGAGCCACGAGGTGTGGTCTGCCCACTCTCCCTGCCTGCCTGCCTGACCCTCACTGCTTCACACTCTCCCTGCCCCACTCTCCCTTCCTGCCTGCCTGCCTGCCTGCCTGCCTCTCACTGCCTCACCGCCTGCCTGCCTGCCTGCCTGCCTGCCTCTCACTGCCTCACAATCTCCCTGCCCCACTCTCCCTGCCTGCCTGCCTGCCTGCCTGCCTGCCTGCCTCTCACTGCCTCACCGCCTGTCTGCCTGCCTGCCTCTCACTGCCTCACACTCTCCCTGCCCCACTCTCCCTGCCTGCCTTCCTGCCTGCCTGCCTGCCTGCCTCTCACTGCCTCACTCTCCCTGCCTCACACTCTCCCTGCCTGCCTGCCTGCCTGCCTGCCTGCCTGCCTCTCACTGCCCCTCACTGCCTCACACTCTCCCTGCCTCACACTCTCCCTGCCTGCCTGCCTGCCTGCCTCTCACTGCCTCACCCCCTGCCTGCCTGCCTGCCTCTCACTGCCTCACACTCTCCCTGCCCCACTCTCCCTGCCTGCCTGCCTGCCTGCCTGCCTCACACTCTCCCTGGCCCTTATCCTAACACTCTCCCTGGTCCGCTCTCCCTGCCTGCCTACCTGCCTCTCACTGCCTCACCGCCTGCCTGCCGGCCTGCCTGCCTGCCTCTCACTGCCTCACACTCTCCCTGGCCCTTATCCTAACACTCTCCCTGGTCCGCTCTCCCTGCCTGCCTACCTGCCTCTCACTGCCTCACCGCCTGCCTGCCGGCCTGCCTGCCTGCCTCTCACTGCCTCACACTCTCCCTGGCCCTTATCCTAACACTCTCCCTGGCCCACTCTCCCTGCCTACCTGCCTCTCACTCCCTCACCGCCTGCCTGCCTGCCTGCCTCCCTGCCTGCCTCCCTCTCACTGCCTCACACTCTCCCTGGCCCTTATCCTAACACTCAGAATCAGAAGCAGAGTCAGAATCAGAATTTCTTTATTTATCCCTGGAGGAAAATTCTTGGAGGGAAACTCCAACCCTAACCCTAAACCCTAACCCAGCCTGCCTCTCACTGCCTCACCGCCTGCCAGCCTGCCTCTCACTGCCTCACACTCTCCCTGCCCCACTCTCCCTGCCTGCCTGCCTGCCTCTCACTGCCTCACACTCTCCCTGGTCCACTCTCCCTGCCTGCCTGCCTGCCTGCCTGCCTGCCTCTCACTGCCTCACCGCCTGCCTGCCTGCCTGCCTGCCTGCCTGCCTCTCACTGCCTCACACTCTCCCTGGCCCACTCTCCCTGCCTGCCTGCCTCTCACTGCCTCACACTCTCCCTGGTCCACTCTCCCTGCCTGCCTGCCTGCCTCTCACTGCCTCACACTCTCCCTGGCCCACTCTCCCTGCCTGCCTGCCTCTCACTGCCTCACACTCTCCCTGGTCCACTCTCCCTGCCTGCCTGCCTGCCTGCCTGCCTCTCACTGCCTCACCGCCTGCCTGCCTGCCTGCCTGCCTGCCTCTCACTGCCTCACACTCTCCCTGCCCCACTCTCCCTGCCTGCCTGCCTGCCTGCCTGCCTCTCACTGCCTCACCGCCTGTCTGCCTGCCTGCCTCTCACTGCCTCACACTCTCCCTGCCCCACTCTCCCTGCCTGCCTTCCTGCCTGTCTGCCTGCCTGCCTCACACTCTCCCTGGCCCTTATCCTAACACTCTCCCTGGTCCGCTCTCCCTGCCTGCCTGCCTGCCTCTCACTGCCTCACCGCCTGCCTGCCGGCCTGCCTGCCTGCCTGCCTGCCTTCCTGCCTCTCACTGCCTCACACTCTCCCTGCCCCACTCTCCCTGCCTGCCTGCCTGCCTGCCTCACTGCCTCTCACTGCCTCACACTCTCCCTGCCTCACACTCTCCCTGCCTGCCTGCCTCTCACTGCCTCACCGCCTGCCTGCCTGCCTGCCTCTCACTGCCTCACACTCTCCCTGCCCCACTCTCCCTGCCTGCCTGCCTGCCTGCCTGCCTCACACTCTCCCTGGCCCTTATCCTAACACTCTCCCTGGTCCGCTCTCCCTGCCTGCCTACCTGCCTCTCACTGCCTCACCGCCTGCCTGCCGGCCTGCCTGCCTGCCTCTCACTGCCTCACACTCTCCCTGGCCCTTATCCTAACACTCTCCCTGGCCCACTCTCCCTGCCTGCCTGCCTCTCACTGCCTCACTCCCTCACCGCCTGCCTGCCTGCCTCCCTGCCTGCCTCCCTCTCACTGCCTCACACTCTCCCTGGCCCTTATCCTAACACTCAGAATCAGAAGCAGAGTCAGAATCAGAATTTCTTTATTTATCCCTGGAGGAAAATTCTTGGAGGGAAACTCCAACCCTAACCCTAAACCCTAACCCAGCCTGCCTCTCACTGCCTCACCGCCTGCCAGCCTGCCTGCCTGCCTGCCTGCCTCTCACTGCCTCACACTCTCCCTGCCCCACTCTCCCTGCCTGCCTGCCTGCCTCTCACTGCCTCACACTCTCCCTGGTCCACTCTCCCTGCCTGCCTGCCTGCCTGCCTGCCTGCCTGCCTGCCTCTCACTGCCTCACCGCCTGCCTGCCTCTCACTGCCTCACACTCTCCCTGGCCCACTCTCCCTGCCTGCCTGCCTCTCACTGCCTCACACTCTCCCTGGTCCACTCTCCCTGCCTGCCTGCCTGCCTCTCACTGCCTCACACTCTCCCTGGCCCACTCTCCCTGCCTGCCTGCCTGTCTCTCACTGCCTCACCGCCTGCCTGCCTGCCTGCCTGCCTGCCTCTCACTGCCTCACACTCTCCCTGGTCCACTCTCCCTGCCTGCCTGCCTGCCTGCCTGCCTCTCACTGCCTCACACTCTCCCTGCCCCACTCTCCCTGCCTGCCTGCCTGCCTGCCTGCCTCTCACTGCCTCACCGCCTGTCTGCCTGCCTGCCGCTCACTGCCTCACACTCTCCCTGCCCCACTCTCCCTGCCTGCCTTCCTGCCTGTCTGCCTGCCTGCCTCACACTCTCCCTGGCCCTTATCCTAACAATCTCCCTGGTCCGCTCTCCCTGCCTGCCTGCCTGCCTCTCACTGCCTCACCGCCTGCCTGCCTGCCTGCCTGCCTGCCTCTCACTGCCTCACACTCTCCCTGCCCCACTCTCCCTGCCTGCCTGCCTCACACTCTCCCTGGCCCTTATCCTAACACTCTCCCTGGTCCGCTCTCCCCGCCTGCCTCTCACTGCCGCACCACCTGCCTGCCGGCCTGCCTGCCTGCCTCTCACTGCCTCACACTCTCCCTGGCCCTTATCCTAACACTCTCCCTGGTCCGCTCTCCCTGCCTGCCTCTCACTGCCGCACCACCTGCCTGCCTCCCTGCCTGCCTCCCTCTCACTGCCTCACACTCTCCCTGGCCCTTATCCTAACACTCAGAATCAGAAGCAGAATCAGAATCAGAATTCCTTTATTTATCCCTGGAGGAAAATTCTTGGAGGGAAACTCCAAACCTAACCCTAAACCCTAACCCTGCCTGCCTCTCACTGCCTCACCGCCTGCCAGCCTGCCTGCCTGCCTCTCACTGCCTCACACTGTCCCTGCCCCACTCTCCCTGCCTGCCTGCCTGCCTCTCACTGCCTCACACTCTCCCTGGTCCACTCTCCCTGCCTGCCTGCCTGCCTGCCTCTCACTGCCTCACCGCCTGCCTGCCTGCCTGCCTGCCTGCCTCTCACTGCCTCACACTGCCTCACACTCTCCCTGGCCCACTCTCCCTGCCTGCCTGCCTCTCACTGCCTCACACTCTCCCTGGTCCGCTCTCCCTGCCTGCCTGCCTGCCTCTCACTGCCTCACCGCCTGCCTGCCGGCCTGCCTCTCACTGCCTCACACTCTCCCTGGCCCTTATCCTAACACTCTCCCTGGCCCACTCTCCCTGCCTGCCTGCCTCTCACTGCCTCACACTCTCCCTGCCCCACTCTCCCTGCCTGCCTGCCTGCCTCTCACTGCCTCACCGGCTGTCTGCCTGCCTGCCTCTCACTGCCTCACACTCTCCATGGCCCACTCTCCCTGCCTGCCTGCCTCTCACTGCCTCACTCCCTCACCGCCTGCCTGCCTGCCTGCCTGCCTGCCTGCCTCTCACTGCCTCACACTCTCCCTGGTCCACTCTCCCTGCCTGCCTGCCTCTCACTGCCTCACACTCTCCCTGCCCCACTACCTGCCTGCCTGCCTGCCTCTCACTGCCTCACACTCTCCCTGCCCCACTCTCCCTGCCTGCCTGCCTGCCTGCCTGCCTCTCACTGCCTCACCGCCTGCCTGCCTGCCTGCCTCTCACTGCCTCACACTCTCCCTGCCTGCCTGCCTGCCTGCCTGCCTCTCACTGCCTCACACTCTCCCTGCCCCACTCTCCCTGCCTGCCTGCCTGCCTGCCTGCCTGCCTCTCACTGCCTCACCGCCTGCCTGCCTGCCTGCCTCTCACTGCCTCACACTCTCCCTGCCCCACTCTCCCTGCCTGCCTTCCTGCCTGCCTGCCTGCCTGCCTGCCTCACACTCTTCCTGGCCCTTATCCTAACACTCTCCCTAGTCCGCTCTCCCTGCCTGCCTGCCTGCCTACCTGACTGCCTCTCACTGCCTCACACTCTCCCTGCCCCACTCTCCCTGCCTGCCTGCCTGCCTGCCTGCCTCACACTCTCCCTGGCCCTTATCCTAACACTCTCCCTGGTCCGCTCTCCCTGCCTGCCTGCCTGCCTCTCACTGCCTCACCGCCTGCCTGCCGGCCTGCCTGCCTGCCTCTCACTGCCTCACACTCTCCCTGGCCCTTATCCTAACACTCTCCCTGGCCCACTCTCCCTGCCTGCCTGCCTCTCACTGCCTCACTCCCTCACCGCCTGCCTGCCTGCCTGCCTGCCTGCCTGCCTGCCTCCCTGCCTGCCTCCCTCTCACTGCCTCACACTCTCCCTGGCCCTTATCCTAACACTCAGAATCAGAACCAGAATCAGAATCAGAATTCCTTTATTTATCCCTGGAGGAAAATTCTTGGAGGGAAACTCCAATCCTAACCCTAAAGCCTAACCCTGCCTGCCTCTCACTGCCTCACCGCCTGCCTGCCTGCCTGCCTGCCTGCCTCTCACTGCCTCACACTCTCCCTGCCTGCCTGCCTGCCTGCCTCTCACTGCCTCACACTCTCCCTGGCCCACTCTCCCTGCCTGCCTGCCTGCCTGCCTGCCTGCCTGCCTCTCACTCCCTCACCGCCTGCCTGCCTGCCTGCCTGCCTCCCTGCCTGCCTCCCTCTCACTGCATCACACTCTCCCTGGCCCTTATCCTAACACTCAGAATCAGAACCAGAATCAGAATCAGAATCAGAATTCCTTTATTTATCCCTGGAGGGAAATTCTTGGAGGGACACTCTCCCTGCCTGCCTGCCTGCCTCTCACTGCCTCACCGCCTGCCTGCCTGCCTGCCTGCCTGCCTGACCCTCACTGCCTCACACTCTCCCTGGCCCGCTCTCCCTGCCTGCCCGCCTGCCTGCCTGCCTCTCACTGCCTCACCGCCTGCCTGCCTGCCTGCCTGCCTGACCCTCACTGCTTCACACTCTCCATGGCCCACTCTCCCTGCCTGTCTGCCTGCCTGCATTCCTGACCCTCACTGCCTCACACTCTCCCTGCCCCACTCTCCC
>NW_025421233.1:78953-112872 GCF_020382885.2 Scatophagus argus
AGGAAGTAGAAAGTCATTTGGTGGATGGCGTTTGGACTGCATCGTGAGTTCTCTCTCTTTATCAGTAAGCATACCCGGAAAAATATCAAACAAAATTGCTTAAAATGCTAACCTACCTAAGGTTACAGACATAACCTTATGTCTGTAAAGTTTTGTTGACTAAAGTCACAAAATTTTACTGTTTTTCCTTTTTTCGGAAACTCATGTTTTGTTGTTGTTTTTTTTAAACCAGTTAGGTTCTTAAATGTAGAAGCTGGGTGTTTTAACCCTTATATACTCACCAGACACTTTACTAATTACACCTTGCTAGTATTGGCTTGGAGTCCTTAATTGCCGTAATTCTTTGTGCCATAGATTTAACAAAGTGTTGGAAACATTCCATTTTGGTCCATATTGACATGATAGCATCACACAGTTGCTGCAGATTTGTCACCTGCATATCCATTTGTAGAACATGCACTTTAACTGGTAGCAGCAAAGTGTGGTAACTTTTACTTTTACTCAATCATTATTTTATTTTTGCTGTATTTTTATTGTATTTTGTTAACTACTGATGGATACTTCTTTGGGGAGAAGAGTTTATTCAATTGAGTCATTAAATTGATTACATTAATTAATCAATTAATTTTTATCCTGTCTTATCTTATGATGTGAATCTCCTGTTCAACCACATCCCAAAGGTGCTCTATTGGAATGAGATCTAGGGACTGTGAAGGCAAAAGAAGTGGCACCTTCTGCTGCTGTCGCCCATCCGCTTCAAGGTTTGTGTGTTCAGAGGTGGTATTCTGCATACCTTGGTTGTAACGAGTGGTTATTTGAGTTACTGCTGCCTTTTCTATCATCTCGAACCAGTCTGCTCATCTCCTCTGACCTCTGACATCAAAATGGCATTTTTGTCCACACAACTACCGCTCACTGCATATTTTCTCTTTTTTGGACCATTCCCTGTGAACTGATGGTTGTGCATGAAAATCCCAGTAGATCAGCAGTTTCTGAAATACTCAGACCAGCCCATCTGGCACCGACAACCATGCCAGTTTCAAAGTCACTTAGTTCCCCTTTCTTCAGCATGTAATCTCCATGTCTAGATGCCTAAATGCACTGAGTTGTTGCCATGTGATTGACTGATTAGCTATTTGTGTTAACAAACAACTGGAACGGGTGTACCTGTATATATATACACCTATAAAGTGTCCGGTGAGTGTATACTGAGAAGTTGGTCTTTCATGAAACAGTAGAGTAATTAATATATATTTCTTTCATTTCTTTGGGCAACAGAAATACCTCATAGGATGGAAAACGTCATGATCAGAGTGTCACAGGCACCAGACTTTCCTGTTGCAGTAAGAAAGACACATTTGGCTTTGTTGTTTGTCAAGTTGATTAAAGATTTACATGAATCAAATTTGCTTTGATTTTTAATACTCGTTTCTTCTCAAGCCTCCGTATGATGAAGGTCCTCTTCTGTACTCGATGGTCCAACCTCGAGGTCAAGACAGTGCAAACGGGTCAGCGCCAGTTTTTGTTTTCAAAACCACAGTAAGTGCAGTACATTTATCGACAAATTGCATACCTATATTACAACTAAAACAACTACACTGACAGACAAAATTCTTCTTTCTATCTTTTTCAGTGCTGCCCTAAAAAGTGGACCCAAAGTAACTGTCTGGCCTTGGCATTTATCTTTGTCTGTCTCTTACTCCTGGTGTTGTTCGGGTTTGTTCTTTACTCAGCTTACGTTAAGAGGTAATTTTGTTCAAAATGAAAACTGTTAAAAAAGATCACCATATCATGGTGCAAAAAAGCCTGACATTGCCCTAAGAACCCCAAAAGAGAGTTTGTATAAAAGGTTAATTTGTATAATTTGTATAATAATAAAAACTGTGAAAAATGTTCATTGTATGGCCATACAGAGATGGTGGGTCATATGGGATGTTAGGTGTTAATGCATGAAAAAAGTTCACCCTATCTGCTGTTTTTCAGTCTGCTGTTGTTCAGTGTTGTTGGGTTTAATAAATTTATGCATAGTATTAATCTTGCTAGTCTGGCCTTGTCGTGTCTACTCAGAGCCGTTTTTTTCCCTTTACCATCTTTATTTTTACACCATTAAGTCATCTTCTTGCCCTGGGTCAGTTGGGGACTTTCCAAAGGCCTCATTTTTGATTTATCTTGCACCTGCTTGTCTATTCCTTGGGTCTTCCAAGGGTTTCCACTTATTTATTTATTTTTTAATGACTTCTTAAGCACAGTTTACACCAATATTTTTCTCTCCCTGGCCTGCTTCCAGTTTTAGCCTAAATTACTGCTGGCCTCAGACACCATTATTTTCAGGTCTCTTTTTTATAATATTTTTAAAAATAATTGTTTTATGCAAGATTACAAAAAGATGTTCTTTTTCAGGCTTACAGTGATTACAATGAGGTTACATAGACAATGTTTTACTACCATAGACAGTGTTTCACTATCATAAACAGTTCACAACTACACAGTTTTTACCTTCCGTAGCTTACAGGCCCTTAAGCAGTTGTACCCTTTTAATACAGCTGTATATTGCTTTTCTTTCAATCATAATCAGAACATAACATGACTCTTTCATGCTATCATATGGCATTGAATATTACAACTTTAGCTCATCACAACTTACTTAATAATTATACCACAGCCACTACTTTTCAAAACAACACATTATTATTATATTATTATTGTTATTATTATTATTATTAAGACTACAATAGAGGTAAGACGCATTGTGTCCATGTTAGTCTTAAAGGATTCTGTACAGTTATTCTGGGACCATAGGGAATTGCTGAATTATACAGAGATGCTGAGTGATTTTTCATGTCCATAAAACTTTCAAAAATTGGCTTGTTGGGTGTTGTATGGTCATACAAAGATGGTGGGTCATATGGGATGTTAGGTGTTTATACATGTCCCTTCAGCAATGTTGGACCATCACACTTTTTTGGTTTGTTAATCAGGGTAATTATTTCTGTTTTTCAGAGTAATTTTTCTCAGTTTTTCTGATTAATGTTTTCTGTTTTTCGTGGTAACTTTTTCACACCGTTTATCGGGGTAATTTTTTTTCTGAATTATCGAGATACTTTGAAATCCTGCGAGAACATCCAACCTGCAGGTGACTCCCGTGGATCTGTGGTGACACCTGCCCCGCACATACATGCCCCATCTTAAACTTTCTACTGTACCGGGTCAATCAGTAAGGCATGTAATTAGGTACACACAGGGTATGAGACGAGTTTGAGACGATATAGTTAACTTTCAGGAAGCACAAGTTGATGAGGATATTAGTGTGGGAACCTACTACGAGACACAAATTGGGGTTGTTAAGATTTTATTTGTACACAAAGACCTTGACCAGTGGAGTGGACCCAGAAGAAGGAGCTGATATACAGACAGATGAGCAACATGAAAACACAACAGAATCTGGACAAGAGGTGTTGAGCAGCTGACATCGAAAAGACATAACACTGGAAATCAAATACACACAGTCCAAGATGATGAGCAAAGCACTGCCACAATGTCAGCTGTTGTCTGTATTGCAGCTTTGTCTAATACATCAGAGGTCATTTTTGGTGCTTTGACAGGTGGGCCATTTTTGGTGATCTTGATGATACACTCATATACTCATACTCTTTGGAAGGGCTAGCACGGCGGCCAACTGCCCATACTTGTGGCCCAACTGTGGAGCTGCCATCAACTTACAACAGCTACCCTGAGCTTCGAGCTGAAATGGAGGCTATATTGTCCAGCAACACTTATGAACACATACACATTTGTCTCTTCCCCATCAGTTCCAGTGACGTAAGTTTAGACTGTGTGCATGTGGGATACAGCATGTAAGGAGAAAATGTGATTATCTCAGGTTCCGTGTGATCCGTGCAAAATTACTTTTATTACATTTCAAGATTTTGGTATTATTATATCAAGAAACAATAACTTACTTTGTTATCAGAGCATGTAAGGATAATATGTGACTAGCTCAGGGGCTGTGTGATAAGCACAGATTGATTTTTTTATTTTAGATATTTTCTTTCTATCATACCAAGAAACAATTAACAATTTGATTTAAGACACTTTTGTTGTCAGTCTAGGATATAATATTTGGACATTAAAAATACTTTTGTTATACAGTATTTTCACTGTTAAATCATAATAGTATTTGAATCTCTACCTCATGTCAGATGTTGATACTGACAGTATTTGTGAATCTGCTCGTTACATTAAAAGGTACTTTGAGGTTTTGTTTTTTTGTTTGTTTGTTCTTTTTTTTACAAATAGAATCACAGGTTGCTGTCTTGTTTTGTACACCTGTCTTCAAACAGATTGTGTCTTTGCTGTTGAGTCATGTGGTTCAGGAGTCCTGCTCTGTGAGACTTGATATATTTCCATCCACAATCATAAAATTGGACATGTTCCATTTGTTATGGGGTGCTTGCATGGTGAAATGTTAAAGTTATCAAATGTGGGTAAAATCATGATGCATGAGGACATGCATCTTTATCTTCTTTCATCTTAAATCAAAAGAAAAATATTATTGTGTCTGTAAGAGCCACATTAGAAATTCAGAATACACACCATTAAGGACAAGATATAAAAAGCTGATTTTATAATTGGTAATGACTGTCTTTTTACAGTGCACCCAAGATTTTCCATTTTTTCACAACATGAAACATGATGTAATGTTTCATATGCAGCTATTGGACTGCCAGCACTTATATTATGATGTGTATTTTTTCCATCAATAGAAAGAGGATATACAGACCACAAATGGGAGATGTCCATTATTAAAGAGTTCATAGTCAGAAATTCATGGTCCATAAGATTTTCTACCCTTGTGTGGGGGCTTACATCCAGTCATTTGATCCAGCAGAGCAGGTTGTGATCATTAAATGTGAGCTCTTATGTAAGCACGTAAGAACATGTAAAGCTCAATGGCTTCCTCTGGAGAGGTGGGTGGATGAAGACTGTTTTCTGCCATGGCAAGGCAGCAAATGTCAAACACTGTATCATCACAGGGATACGGTCCTCTCTGCTTCTATCTTTTGTTGGGATACCTCTTTCAGGTACTCTCTTTGGCACCAAAAAGTTGTGGTAGGGTGTACATTATCACTGGGTGCCTCCCTGGCATTTCTGCATGGGCGTCTGGGTGTTCCAGAGGTGAACAAGTTCTCTCCAGTTCTCTCTAAAGATAAATAAAAACAGAAAGTGAGAAGATCAGTTCACACATGATCATTAAACTAGCCAGTAATGTAATTCAAATCAGCTCCAACTTAAACATCTGCAATAATAAACTGTATTCTGCAATTAAAAACATCAAAACACTGACAGGGAACATTTTATTGCATTTTATACTTTTCATACTTTAAGTACTTTGAATATATACTGCTGACAATACCGTCCTTAGTAAGGTTTTGAATATAGCATGCATGGAGTGAGCTCTTTTTTACAATCAGTAGACCTACCACACTAAAACTAACCCACTACACAGGGTGGTACTACTGCTTTTTGTGACGTAAAACATCTACTTCAACCACAAATCTAAGCAGGTGTCACCATATTATTCGGATATAATATAGCACCATGGGGGAAAAAACCAAACGTATTGCAGTTCTTACCTCTATTATTTCAAGACATGTGAACTGAATGAGACTTTTGTCCAGGAAGTCACCAGAAAAAGAGTCTGAGTCTTTTAAATCTTGGAACAGGTTCATCCAGAACTGTGCGTCTTGCCTCCTTAAAAAGCCCCACCAGTTCTCTACTCTTTGGTTGTGATTGCTCGATCCATACAGATAACATCTGAGCGAAAAGTTGTCCAGATGATCGTGCCTCAAGAACATCTGCATTTGTTCATTGTAACGGTTCTCCGTTCCCGAGGTCCCAATGAATTCGGGCAGCAGTTCCATTCCTTGATGACACCTCATCAATGAAGTAGTGCGTGATTATCCTGGGATCACTGTTTGTAAAGTAGGCATGTAGCCATATCACTATTCGTGAAAACCCATCTATTGCATCATTGATGCAGATCCCGTATGGTTTGAGTTTATCATAGGAGTCTACATGCCACAAAAAAATTGGGCCTGGATTCTGGTACATACACCGCCGAAGGTGATTGCGGCTCCTCAGCTGCACACCGTGCGGATCCAATATTTTCAGCAGTCTCCTGATCGTCTCTTGAGTTACCACGTAGCCAGCCTGAATGCATTTCAAGTGCATCATCTTGTATCCATGGAACATGGCATATATGTCAAGCTGATCCTGGAGAAACATTGTTATGTCTAGGAGATCTGAATGGACTTTCTTTCTGAACAACCGCAAAGTCTTCAGGTGCCTGCGTAAAGTCGACAAACTTAAAGCTATACCATCTATGTGACTTAAAGACAGGACTATCCCCCAGTGTCTTAAACCCAAATCAAAGTAAAACTTGATTAAACCAAACAAGTGTGTCACACCGTGGTGAGGTATTGTCTTGTTTTGGGTTTTTTGTCTCATCATTTCCTGTTTTATTTTGAAGAGTAACTCTCCTCTTGTTTCAGATCACTTGCCCTTCCTCGTGTCTCCAGTCTGATATTCTTCCCGATTACCTGATTGTTTCCACCTGTTTCCCATTACCCTCATGTGTTCAAATAGTCTGCATTTCCCTTGTCTTGTGCCAGTGTGTTTCATTCTTGCATGATCACATCTGAGTCCTGTTTCGAGCCACAGATTGCTTATTTATTTTGTATGATCATGTACCTGAGATCAGTTCATGGTTCACTTGCCATAAAAATCAAATCCTTCTTTTGCCAATGGAGCTGCTGGTGAGTTTAAAAGTTTTTTTTTATTATTATTTGGACTTTGGGCGACTCACATTCTTCCTGGCCTTGCCTGAGATGTTTGTTATTGTTGTTTTGTTCACATAAAGATTGCTGTAACTTTGTAACGTGCAAACGACTGTGACAGAGACTTGTGAGACACTGGACTTTATGTTTGTGGGTACTGGATTTTTGGGGAATATTGTGTTTTATTTGTTGTTTGAATGGTTGGCATAATTTATGTTTTATTCTTTTTATAAAATCAAACCATACAAATCAAACAAAATAGTTTTACCAAGGCTCTAAACTGAAATTTGTTTTCCCATCTTACACTTAGTGGTGAAACTAGAAACACCACTGAGCAGCCATTACACACTACACCAAAAAATGGAAAACACAGTTTTCAGGACATGTAGAAGAAGAAAAAGCTTTCACAACTCAGTGGATTCAGCATTTACTCAAACATCACACATCAAGCATAAACCATAGTAATACGTACTGTGGGGAAAAAAAATCCATCCTGAATATAAATGAAGTCTACACTGTAAAGGGTAGAAAAATCAAAAGACTGTATATAATTGATTGTATTGATCTGATTATGGTGGACACAGAGAATCTACTGATTTTTGGTTGCACTCTTTGGCCTCCCCCATTGTCATTCCAAGTACAAGGACATGGTCTATGACAGTAGCCCGCATTTCATCAGAAATCCCCACTCTTTGTCTTCCTCTTTCTTCTTTTTCCCCTTCTTGTCCTCTGTTGATGAATAAATGAATAACGATTGGACTGCTCAGGGCCCTTTCTAAAGAAGACACTATGGGCTTGCTCTTTACAAGATGCCATCTATAGGAAGAGAGTTCATCCTCCAATATTTCATTGCTCTTTTTATTTTTTTCTTTTGCGGCAGAAGCAAATCACTTTGACAGCCATGATGACCACAAGCACAGTGCGAACAGCTGATGCTATAGCTTCAAGTCCATAGCTCATGGTCTGTGGTGATGTAATACTGAGTGTAACCTCACAGTCCTCCACACCGACAAGACTCTCAACTGCACAGAGGTAGGTTCCACAGTTTTGCTCTGTGATCTTAGGTAACCACAAATTACCATCAGTAGTGTCAACAAAGGCGTCACGATGCAACATCTGGTTTCCACTTGTCTTTGACACTTTGTATGTCGGGGGGTACCTTGTGAGGATCTACATTTCAGCACCTATGATCTTGTCTTTTTCTTCTTCTCTATTTGGAGGCACAGTTTCACTCTATCTTCAAGTATTGCAAGTTCTCAGAGGAAAATGAAAATTCACAATTAAGAGTCACAACTGATTCTTTACCAACATAATAGTGCTTCATATGTGAGACTATTTTCAGAGCACACTGGTCTTGAGGTGAAAAGGTAAAATATCCCCAAGATGATAAACAGCCGTAGCCCAAACTTGTTTCTCTTTTGATCTTTCCTGAAATATTTTGAGCTCAAGGGGTTTGGTGGGAGACGGCACTTTGGTTGAACAAACATTACAATATCCTTTGATTGTTGTGGATGGGCTGGTTCTGGTTCACAGGGTTGGCTTTGCTGTAAAATGAAAGGGTAATGAGGTTAGACATACAAGTTGGGTCTTTTGTCAGATTTACACTGACATATTGTCCTCGAAGCTTAATGCTGGCTTATGTTTGTTTTTGTTATTGTTTTATTAAAAAAATCAAATCTCTGTAAGTTGTATACCTGGTTCCCCTGGCACCTTTATACCAAAATTGCATTTTGGTATGAAGAATAGTACAAAACACCACAGCACAAAAAATTCCATGCAAGTTTACACAGTAAAGGACCTTTTTACAGCAAAAGTGGATTTCCCCTTATCCTTATACAGAAACAATGGATAGTTTCACTTGCACGACTTTCAACTCCACCTCCTCTGACTTATGCACAAAAAAACCCCAAAAAACCTCACACCATTTAGCAAAAAAAAGCAATACGTAGAAAAGAGTGGACAACAATTACACATTAAAACAGTACTTTAACAGAAAAGAAACAGGACTTGTCTGGTCTAAATCTTTTCACTGAAGCAGCACAACAGCAGAAAATTAATACATCTTAACTCTTATCTTTAAATAAGCTGCCACCTCTGAGAAAAGTCCTGATTTTAAGAAAAAGTAAGCATGAGACCGCCAAAAGTATCTGATAGAGAAGAGAGGGGGGAGGGGAGCAGAGCAGAGTTCTGTAAGATGTTGGACGAAGAAAGTGGAAGGACCAGCTCTCAGGTAAGACACCCAACCTTTCATGATAACATGAATTCTTTTGTGCACCTTTAGCACGTTGTTAGCAAATATATATATATATGTATATATATATATGTATATATATATATATATGTAATATAATATAAACAATAGCATATGATACAAGATGGCAGTGCGCAGTAGTGCAGCGGCTTCTCGCGCTCCCGGGTTTGAGCCCCCTTTTGTACTTTTTGTGTCGGTCTAAAGGCCAACTGTCTCGTTTGTGTGAACAAGCGTATAAGGTACAGCCGAACTTTTCAAAATAAGGGACGGTTCGACCGTGACAGCAACGACAACAACAACAATGGCCTCACTCCGACTCAGAGCCTCGCTGAGAACCCCGAACTGGCGCGCCGGACAGAGGGCAAGAGGAAGCGGTGTCCGCGGAAGCAGAAGAGGGGCAAACGAGGCGACTATTCTAAAGTCTAACGTCGGGAGACCACCGATCCCGTCTCTGTTCCTGTCCAATGTCCGCTCTTTGGACAAAAAGATGGACCTACTTCGACTGAGGCTGGGGGTTTCACCTGAGATGAGGAACTGTGCGGTGCTTTGTCTGACGGAAACATAGCTGAGCGAGAACATGCCGGGCCGAGCCTTCCAGATCGACGGCCGGCTTCTCTTCCGAGCGGACTGCAACCAGCTGTCGGGGAAAGCCTTCGGGGTCAGACTATGTGTCTACGTCAGGGGTCACCAACACGGTGCCCGCGGGCACCAGGTCGCCCCCACGAACCACATGAGTCGCCCGCAGACCTGTTCTTAAAAATAGCACAACTCACTAATGACTGCATCTAAAATTTAATTTCATTCTGTTGCTGTTCTTTTTTTAATCACACTTGCATTTATATAGATTTTAAAATGACAGTATCTTAAAAATAAAATATTTTTTTTATTTAAGTTTAGATGAACTTTGACCTACTCTAATTCAAAGGTCAGTATTGTGCTCGCGACAAAACCAGTGGTCATGGAGAGTAAGCTAGCGGCGCAGCGAAGATGAGCGCTGAATGCAGATTCTTACCCCCGCAAAATGGCAGAAGAAAAGAAAAGTTATCACTTTCACAACACATGGGAGGAGGAGATCTTTTTTACGACTGTGAAAGAAACCTGCGTGTGTCTCATTTGCGGGGCGACTGTGGCGACAGCAAAGCGGCACAATGGAGAGACGCTTCACTACGTGTCACAAAAGCTACCATGCTAACTACCCACCGGGAAGCGCGTTACGGGCAGAAAAAGCCTGGGCCACAGATTTGGTCATTAGTTCAAAATGTGACAAGATTTATTTAAAAATATGTACGTTGATTTTTTTCTTTAACATTACATAATTGATAACTTTTTGAAACGTGGTGCATGGTTTGCTATAAAGGTTTGTCAGTGGCTAGTGAAAATGGGACATTTACTGAGATTAATAAAGTTCTGAATGCTGATGTCTGTTTCCCACCTTGTTGTCATTGTTGATAATTATTGTGAGAAATAATTAATGTGATCAGTATCTTCACATAGATGAGTATCATTATTAATAGTGTGTAATTGAATGCAAATTTGTTATTTCAGAAGAGTGTATCAAACTGGTAGCCCTTCGTATGACTCAGTACCCCTGAAGTAGCTCTCAGTTTCAAAAAGGTTGGTGACCCCTGGTATAGGGCATCTTACACCCCACACTCAGCCCTCTGCTGCACATCAACAAATTGTGCGTGCTTCAGAAGGGCCTCCTTCAGGGGGAAGGTTGAAGAGTCCACAGCCCTGACCAGAAACACCAGTGCTGCCTGCTGAAATAGCTGCACCTCCTGAGTTGTGATTTCTCCAGCCTCAAGGAGCCGGGTGAGGGCAGCTCTGGTGGTGAAGCCACCATTTAGCTTTTCTCCTACCAGACAGAGAACAGAAAGAGATAAAGCAAATTAAGTACATGCAGTTAAAACAATATCTCAGGATCACAGCCACTTTTTATTCACTAAATGCATCAGGTAGAGACACAGGAATTTGACTTGGCAATCAAAACTAAACAAACAGTAAGTGCACATAGATTCAGCAAGATATGCACAATAAGTGCAAGTGATTGAAGGTATTCCTCTGTAAGCAAGCCATTTTATCCATAGACGACATGTATAAGCCTACATACATTTTATGCCTGTTCCATCAGATCAAAGATATCAACAACAAAAAGTATATTTGAGGTCAATGAGCACACAGGTTTATCTCCTCCTTATGCGACACCTGAAAGTATTACCTGGCATTTGGTTTAGTGCAGTGCTTCTCAATTATTTTCTGTTACGCCCCCCCGCAAGAAGAAAACAATTTGCGCCCCCCACCCCACCACCCACTCTCCGTCGTGACTATAAATAATAGCATTTGTCTATAAAATTGTTATAAGTACACCTCTGCATAACATTGTATCCTTGTTAACATTAAAGAAAACAAAAAAGAATAAAGAAAGAGATATAGTTCAACTTACAACAAAGACTAACTTTATTAACATTGTTTTTTAGTCTGCAACAGAAAAGTGCAACAATTTGCCTGAAATTAAAAATAAAATAAATCCTTGTATAAACTGTATACATTTTTGACCGACTTATTGCACCATTTGATGCTGAAAAATAAAATTAAATAAAATCAATAAATAATAGCAAATTCAAATTCACTTTAGCAACATTAACTTTAACCTACAAAACAAAAATGAATAAAACAATTTGTGCTGATTTTCTTATCAAAATGAGGTCAGGATTAATGGCTACAATGAGCACGTTTTGCAGTGCACAGCTTTTCAAAGCAAGGTTTGAAGCATGATACTGCAACTCTCGGTTCCTGCTCAATGTTTAGCTGGGACCTGTACTTGGTCTTCAGTGCAGCAACAGCAGAGAAGCCAGTCTCACAAAGGTAAGATGTTGCAAAAGGAAGCAGAATGCCTATAGCCCTCTGCCCTAAGAGTGGATACTGCCTCTCTGCACTCAGCCAGAATTCACTGAGTGTCTGTGATGTGAACCTCAGTCTCAATGTGGAGTCAGACGTCAGATCAATGAACTGGTCCTCCTCTGCAGAGCTGAAACCAGTTGGAGCTGGTGCACTGAAAGGATCTCTCACCCAGTCATACTGGGAACTGTTTTCAGGGAAGTACTTTTTAAAGTATCCCATCAGTGATGAAATATGCTGCTTAATGTGTGGAATCACTGAGATAGCATCATAGTCAGTAGTGTCCACAAATTCATGCAGGTTCTCAAATGAATCAGTGTTTCCTTCATCAAGTCGCCTGCCCCACATTGCAAGCTTTTGAGTGAAAGAGCCGATCTTGTCTGTGACCTGAGGCATCTTTCCCTTGAAGCTGTAGATTTAGTCCATTTAGCTTTCCAAATATGTCACTCAGGTAGGCCAGTTTTCTGCTCTCTAAGCTCAAAAACTCGGGACAAGACTGTTCCTCGTGACAGCCACCTTGCTTCACTGTGAAACAGGACAGCTTGATGTTCAGCTCCCATCTCCTCACAGATAGGAGAGAAGACTCTTGTTTTTAGTGGTCTGGTCTGACTACACCTATAATGTCAGTCATAACCTCACTTAATTCAGGAGAAAGTTGCCTTGATGCAAGTGCTTCTCTGTGTATAATACAGTGTGTCCACTCAGCATTAGGTGAGGCCTTCTTGATAAGTGCTTGAAGCCCCTTTCTCTTCCCTGCCATGGTTTGTGCACCATCACTGCAAACACCAATGCAGTTCTCCCACTTCATTCTCAGTCAAGAAGCAGTCCAGCATTTTGAATAGCTCTTCAGCTGTGGCCCTGTCTCTGACATATTTACAAAAAAATAGATCCTCACACAGGGAGTTTGTCAAGTCAAAACGTACATAAGAAATAAACAAACAGTCTTTGTTGCTGTCAGTTGCTTCGTCAAACTAATGCAAAACGTTTGTCTTTGAGTTTATCTACCAGCTGTTCTTGAAGATCGTTAGCAATGTCATCTATACGTCTGGCGACAGTGTCATTAGACAGAGGGATAGTTTTTAGTTTTGCAGCACTTGCGTCATCCAGCATGACAGAGACCATGTCTAATGCTGCAGGCAGTATCAGCTCCTCTGCTATGGTGTGGGGTTTTTTGCACTGAGCAATTTGATACGCCACCTAATATGACGCTAACAGTGCCCGCTGGTTCACCGAAGCAGCATTCACAAAGTGGGATGACTGTAGGCAATATTCGGCACGTTTTGGCTGAAAAAACTCCAGCGGCTTATCAGCATGATTGGGATGTACTGTCTTCAAGTGGCGCCTTAATTTATTTGGCTTCATGCTGTCCGCTGCCAGCATTTTTAGACACAGTAAACATACCGGTCTTTCCTCATCTCCCACTGTAGTTACAGTGAAGCCAAGCACGATATATGCTTCGTCATATTTCCTCGACTTAGCTTTCGGGTGACTTACTTTTGTCTGCTTATCTTCATCTCTCTCTGCCTTTCTTTTCATCCCTGTTAAAAATTTCTTCATGTTGTCTCTTAGTTGGGTGTATTACTGGGGGGGATGAGAGAGAGTACAGGACGGTAGTGGACAACTTTGTCACATGGAGCGGGAAAAACCACCTACAGCTCAATGTGACAAAGACCAAGGAACTGGTGGTGGACCTGAGGAGGACTAAGGCTCCAGTGACCCCTATCAACATCAAAGGGGACACTGTGGAGGTGGTGGAGGAGTACAAATACCTGGGGGTGTACTTAGACCACAAACTGGACTGGTGCAAGAACGTGGACATGGTCTACAGAAAGGGCCAGAGCCGCCTCTACTTTCTGAGGCGGCTGAGGTCCTTCAACATCTGCAGGACGATGCTGAGGATGTTCTACGAGTCGGTGGTGTCCAGTGCCATCACATATGCCGTTGCCTGCTGGGGCAGCTGCCTGAGGGTGAGGGACACTAACAGACTCAACAGAATCATCAAGAAGGCCAGCCATGTTGTGGGAGAGGAACTGGACTCTCTGACAGTGGTGTCTGAGAGGAGGATGTTGTCCAAAATAAGAACTATACTGGACTTTCCCTCTCACCCTCTCCACGATGTGCTGATCGGCTACAGGAGCTCGTTCAGCAACAGACTCATACTGCCACGATGCACCACAGAGCGACACAGGAAATCATTCCTGCCTGTCGCCATCAAACTGTTAAACTCAGCACTGTGACGGACACACTCACTTGTATATACAATGTACATATTGGCTTTCATACACATGTACATACCTGTATTTTAAATTTTCTTAAAAAATTTGAATACAGTTTTTGTAAATACCTGTATTTGAGATTTTAGTTTTTTGTTTTGTTTATCCTATTTTTATACTCTGCACTTTTCTCCTTTCTTGGTCGGGAATACTGCATGTGCAATGTCTGTAAAAACAAGAATTTCCCTCCAGGGATTAATAAAGGAATTCTGATTCTGATTCTGAATGCTCATTTGCCTTCGCTGACATCTTTGAAGACAAATACAATTATTAATACTATGTATTGTTTGGTTAAAATATAATTAAATAGCCATCAAGCAAAGCAGAACTCATTATCTCATTAAGTTTGCAAAGTCTTCCTAGAAGTGGGTCTCAACTGTTCTGTGAATTACTCTTAAGAAAAAACTGTATTTATTTAGTGTAGAAGTAGCCTGCTCTTACTGGTGGCCTAAGAGAAAAGCTTTGTGAATAATGGGTCCTGAGCTAAGACAAACTGTTCACTAACATTACTGATTACCTGGACAAATTATTCAGTGGCGGTTCCAGAGAGCTAAAGCTAAACATAAAATGTGTATACTGCCCGGGGCAGGTGCTGAGGGGCTGTGCACATCAGCTCACAGAGGTGCTGACGAACATTTTCAACACCTCTCTCCAACAAGCAGCCACCACGATCATCCCCATCCTCAAGACCTCCACAGTGACGAGCCTGAATGACTATCGGCCAGTATCCTTCACTGCGATAGTCATGAAGTGCTTTGAGAGACTGGTCATGGCAAGCATCAAGGACTGCATTAACGTCACTGTGGACCCACACCAGTACACATACAGGAAGAACCGATCCACAGAGGATGCCATATCTTCTGTGGTCCACACAGCTCTCACCCACCTAGAGAACAAAGACTCCTATGTCCGTCTGCTCTTCGTGGATTTTACATCAGCCTTTAATACCATCATTCCACAGACACTGATCCACGAAGTCGGTACTCTCGGACTGTGCTGTGGCACGGCAGCTGCTCTGCAGCAGAGAAGAAGGCTCTGCAGAGGGTTGTGGAAGCTGCACAGAAGACTGTGGGACACAGCCTGTCCACCACCACAGACATTTACACCTCCAGGTGCAGGAAAAGGGCCTCCTGCATCATGAAGGACCCCACCCACCCCTCACACAAACTGTTTGAAGAACAGGACCACCAGACTGAGGAACAGCTTCTTCCCGGAAGCTGTGAGACACACGCGCATACATCACCCTCTCTCCCCCTCTCCCTTCCCTGACAACCACCCACGGAACATTGCACAATGCAGCCATCTTGCACAGAACTTTGCACTACACTGTCATTTGCTATATTTACATATAGCAGCTATATATACATTTGCAATACTGCTGTAAATATTGTTGTCACCCCTGACACTATTTATATTTTTTATTCTGGTTGTTTTTATATTTATATAGTGTTGTTTTATATTTATTAGTTAGGTATTTTGTAGGTTATTGGGCTTATACCGGGACCAGGGAAACTAATTTCGTTCCACCTCATGTTTCTACATGTGTGAAATGACAATAAAGCTCCTTGAATCCTATTAACAGTTAATCAATATGTTTTAATATGAATGTTTGTTTATGTTATGTATTGTTTGGTCTCTGTAAATAGTATTAATAAAAACATGGTTTAGACCTGCTGTCTTGAGAAAAATTGTATTGACATGACATTGACTCTGATTAGCTTATTGTTTCCCATGTGCATTTGAACACAGGTAACACATTTGGACCTTTAAACTAGTATCATGATAGTATGTTAATATATCAATCATCTTTTGAGAACAAAGAACATGTACTTTTGTGGATTTTACTGCCAAGTGTGCAAATGATTTTTTTTTTTTTAAATAAAAAATCATCATATTAATCATATTAAATGATTTTTATGGGGTTTTTTTTCTTTTGGTCAAAACAAGACAGAAGTAAAGGTTGAAGAGTTCCGTTCAGCAACTGGACATGAAGTTTTCTTGAAGATGTTTCACTTCTCATTCAAGAAGCTTATTCAGTTCAGATCTTTCTTGGATGAGAGGAGAAAACCATGGCCTGATGACTGAGAATCTTCACGGATAAGACAGAAGTAAAATTTGTCCAATTTTCGTTCAGTATTTCAAAAATGTATGTACTATTGTGCATCTGTTTCCGTGTACAGGTGTTGTTTGAGACAATGGAGGAGCCACAGAGAGCAGAAGCTCCTATCTCCAAGTCCAGAAGGCGGCATGATGTCACAAATGGACACAAATGTCCGATTTGTGGCCAAGTGTATGCTGACGTACCACAGCATCTCAGAGTCACTGAACGGGTTACAAACAAAACTGAGCTGGCTCTTTTGAGTAAATTTGCTCATCGACAGTAAGTGTCTTGATTAACTTGTAAGGAGTCAAGATGTACTGTATATTCGCTGACCCTACACATTGTTTCAGTCACTGTTTATGTAATTGCTACACTTCTAATACACCAGGAATTATTTTCCTTTAAGCTGATCAAGATTTTTTTAAACTGTTTTTACTTCCACAGCTTCACCACTAATCTGGACTGCCCAGTCCACCTCTGCCAGTCTAGACACATTACTCGACTTGACAAGCACCTACAAAAGATCCACCAACTTGAGGTATGTATTTGAAGTTGTGTTTTCCCTGTGTGTTTTTTTGCTTGGTGAATTGTCTGTTGATCTGTGGCATACATTCAAGGATACAAGGCGCGTTATTGTCATTTCACACATGTAGAACATGAGGTGGAACGAAATTAGTTTCCCTGGTCCCGGTATAAGCCCAATAACCTACAAATACCTAGCTAATAAATATAGAAAACACCTGAATTAAAAAAAACAAATATATAAACATTGTCAGGGGTGACAGTTAGAATTGGTCGTTACACCGACACAAAAAAAAGGGGCTTAAATCTGGGAGCGCGAGAAGCTGCTGCACTACTGAGCGCCTCCATCTTGGACAAGACATGCATGCAAGCATACAACTTATATATATGTGTATGTATATGTGTGTGTGTGTGTGTGTGTGTGTGTGTGTGTGTATATATATACACACACACACACACACATACACATTACTTTGAGGTGACTCCATGATATGTGCGCATGCAGATATGTGGAGGACAGAACAACAGAACAATGGCAGTTGTGAGCCGGAGCTGGATGTTTAAACCTGTGATAAGGTATAGGCTGGGAAGGACTGTGCGACTAACTGTGCGACTACTGAATCCTATCATTGAATGGTCACATAAAAAACATTAATTTAGATTAGATTACTACATTTAACATTAACAGTTAAACACTGAAATGTTTAGCCATATTGATTTAAAAGCATTGTTTGTTTAATCATTAATGTAGTCTTGTCTGTGTGGGAGGAAAGTGGATAGCTCCTAGCTTCTCTGGCAAAGTTAGCAGTTTGATATAAATGTGTTGTGCTTCTGGTGCTTGTTAGCTTGCAGCTGAATGTGATACAAGCACTTGTGTTGCTGTTTTGAGGAGGAGACTATAATCATTGTGTCAGTTGCTGCAGGTAGTCTGGAAGTCCGCAGAATTTTCAGCAAAGGGATTTAAATGTAGAAACTGGGTTTATAGGGATGTATTAGTCTGATGACTTGGATGTCTTCCAAGTTCCAGTGAATAATACCGCAGTGCTTTATGGTTCTTCCCAGGTTATGGTGTGTGTGAGGTCCCTGTTCGGTTATTGTGCAGTCAGAAATGCTGAATTTATTTAGTGCAGCTCATCCTGCAGACAGCACTTCATACCCAAAGTTTGAATGTGGATGGCAGTGAAAGTAAATAGAAATACTGACATATAACACTTGAATATGTTTTACTCCATAAATCATTCTTCCACATTTTCAGAAACCAATGGTAAAGCTTTACATTCAAAAAGCCAAGGACAGACACATTACCAAGGAACTGGCACTCCTAAGGGCTTCAAATCCCACACCACCAATGGTTTCGCATCTTGATGAAGTGGACGATGCAGCAATTGAAGAGGGAATCAGGAGGGCAGTGGAGGCGAGGTTACAACCTGCTTCTTCTGTGACTTCCAGTGACCACACCACTGCAGGTGTGCAGCCTTCTTCTCTTTTTCCCTGCAAGGCTCCCTGTGACCATACCAGCCCAAACGTGCAGCCTGCTTCTGCCATTGACAACGAGGTTGCCTGTGACACAACGGTAGAGCGAAATCCAGCCAGAACACCTTACCAGTCACGTACACTACGCAAAACACTTTCTGCTCTGAGGAAACCTGCAAGTGGGTGCAAGAACTGCCAGGTTTTGTTTTCTGAACTGAAGGTGGTGAAGCAGCTGCTGGAGTGCGAAATCGAAAGGAATCATGCGCTCAAGCAGCTACATTCCTCAACAAACCGTACAAATGTAAGTATGATATTAGTTCACTGATGCAGCATGTCAAAAATTCTGTCAGTTATTTATGATAAATAAATTTGGACTTTTTTGTATTCCAGGCAGTTAAATATAGCCAACAAAAACCTTTCTCACCGAGCAAAGCCCCGCATTATGGTGAATATTACACTCCTATCAAAGTTGCTAGTTATGAACTTCCTTAATGCTGCCCACTGCTCCTGTGTGTGTTTCACTGCATGTAATTTGCCGGGTGTTGCATGTGTGTGTTCAGCTAAGGATGGGTCAAATGTAGAAGACGAATTCAGTGTGTGTGTGTAAAAATATATATACTGTCAATAAAGCTGATTCTTCTTCTTCTTCTTAATGGACAGGATCTACAAAGATTGTGCAATGCATGCCTGTCTATACTTTTTTGCTTGCCATGAGGAGTGTTTCCATATCCAGTGTGAACGCCTATGGATAGAGCATGTTTCATCACTGTGCAGATTGTAAAGCCCTTTGAGGCAAAGGATTTAGTAATGTAGGCTATGACGGTATATTTGATTTGATTTATGTTTGTCTCTTCAGTAAAACTGGTCGAGGAGTTTAAGGGCTATACAGAAGGAGCAAACCCAGGCAGGAAAACACGTGAGAATGCAAAGCAGCGAGCAACTCATGTTATCCAGTTTCTGGAATTCATGGCAGACTCAGCAACTCCAAACGTTGACCTTCTTTTCCTGGGAGACCATGGTAGAGTTCGTGGGTAAGTACTAAATTTTAAGGATTATCAGTGTCCTGAAGAGTAGAAGATATGATCTAATTTATATTTTTGACTCACCAGTTTTGTACAGCACCTCCAAGAAAAAGGGTTTAAACCAACAACCCAGAGAAATTATTTAATGGACGCTGTGGCTTTCATTAAATATGTTTCCAACATGTCTCCACCATCTGTCCGACTTGGAAATAAAAGGATCAATGCCCTCTTGATTGAACTGAGGGCACGGATTAGAGACATTGGCCGAGAAGTAGTTGGACACCAGCTCAGTGTGCGCAGATCTAAGTCTGGTAAGTTATAGATGCAAATCTCCACTCCCATGCATCACATCATTAAAGCTTGGAAAAGTGTTTAATGAATTGTATTAAAATTGTTTTCAGATAGACTTGTCAAAGCAAAGAAGCATGCTTTGTTTATTGAAAAGGCTCCTCAGAAGATTGCTGATGCACTGGGTATGGATCACTGCTCACTGCAATTAGTTGATCTGTAAAACATTTCTATATTTTTCTTGAGAGCGACACAGAATCAGCTCTAAGTTAAGATAGAGCCCTGTAGATTTTTACATTTTAGGTATGTGCGGGTGTAATGATTAAGATGTCTTAGTGGTTCTTGGATGGGGGGGACAAGACTACTGTGTGGTTGATATATACAGTGTTCTTTCCTGGCTTTTACAGGTGACATTGAAAAGCAACCAGAGATCCAAATAAAAATAGAATTATTCTTTGGACTGCTTGGTGGTTACATTATAGCAATAGCTGGCCACCGAAAGGGTGTTGTCATCTACATGACAGCCGAAGAGGTTGAGACAGCAGAAAAAACTAAGGAAGGTGGTCAAACAGAAAAACTTTCTTTTGATTTAATAGGTGGAACAGCACAAAACCCAAAGGTATTTTGGATCAGCAGCCGTATACTCTAAGAACGAGCATGACTGGTTGCGCCGTTAAAACCGACTTCGCAGAGAGATTAAAGGAGGCTCACAGGCATCTACTTTTTTCCACAATGCCAATGGGGGTGTCCTTGATAAGCTGCCTGAATATTTCAAGAAGGCCTGGGAAGAGATGAATTTAGGGACTGCCCCCACATTCAACATGCTGCGTTCTTCCTGCTCCACTTATGTGAGACAGTTCTTGCATTTTTCAATGAGTTATATTGAAAGGTTGAGTGCATTATAGTTTTGTGTGTTTTTATTTAGTGTTTGTTTTTTTCATACCTACTCCTTTAGGCTAACCGGCAGCTGGGACGCGAAACCTACCAGAGAGTGGCAGCATTTATGTGTCATGATGCTAACACAGCCAAAAGATTTTACCAAGGTTCTTTAAAAAAATAGCTTAATTAATACCAAACATATTCTTCCTATGTTGTAGTATACATCAACTGGTATTTATTCTACCTTTTCCTTCACCCAGCGGAGGATCCAGCAGAGGTCACACTCCGGAGCAGAGCATTGACCACACGAGCAATATCAACATATGCAGCAAAAAAAGAGGAGGAGCAGGAGTCATCGGAACCAGATGAACCTGTGAGGAGAAGGCTGTACCAGCAGCACAGAAAAAAGGTGCTGGTATTGTCAAAGCAACAGGTAAGCGTTGGGATTCAATCCAAAATGATGAAAATATGCTTGTTTCTTTTCTATAAGCAGATGGTGAGAACAGCTGAAGAGGAGGGTGCAGGTGATGTAAAAACAGCACTGGATCAAACAGCAGAGAATTCAGAAGAGGAGGATGACACCATGGCACAAATAACTTACCAATTGCGCAGAAAAATCTTGCCCCCAAACCAGCAGAAAAAAGTAGAGGGTTGTTTGGATCATTTCATGAGCTTTCAATCATGTCAAATGTTTTTTTTGTCCTTTCCCTTTTCTATAAACAGAAGACAGTGTCCTTCAAAGAGGATGATGGGATGGACCATCATGGGGTTGAGTGCCCCGTCCTGCAAAGAGGAGTGAGAGTTCAGTACTTCCGCAGATATGAGATATGATCTTTCCGTTCAAAATATATCAGAATATATTTTTATCTTCTCTAGAAACACATGGAGAGCTCATCTGGAGAGGATGGGACAGGTGACTGGAAACCCACGCAGAATGACTCAGATGGCGATTCAGAAGAGTCTGAGGAAGAAGTTACATGAAGGGTTTCCAACCTGCCTAAGAAAAAGAGAGTGAAGCGCTATGTCCTGCAAAGACAGGTTAGAGTTGTCATCAGTTTTTGATGCTTTATGATTTCTCAATCTAAAATGAGTAAAATAAATCTTGATGGTTTTTAGAAACAGATAGAGAGCTCGTCTGAAGGAGATGGGACATACGATTGGGAGGTTAAGCGGCCCATCCTGAAACGCTGGGTGAGACTGGTCATCAGTTCCAGTGCTGACACGCATACCAGAATCTCTCTATCCAAATTGAGCAAAATATGTCTATGGTTTTTAGAAACAGATGGAGAGGTCTGTGATAATGATGTGATCAAGTCAGGGAAATATGTACCAAATGAAAGAGAAGATTCAAAAGAGAACCAGAGAAAGGAAGACATGATGCAAGAACAGGTTGGTGAGGCTCGGTCAGTTTTTAGCAAGGTCACATGAAGCAGCAGTAAACAAACTTATGGTCGTGGAGGCCCATTTACAGAAAAAGTATTGAGTCTTTGCCACTGGAGGTGTTCTCAAATTGCTAAGAAGTCACCACACAAAAAAAAAACTTGATTGAGAAAAGACCTGCAAATTGGGAATTGAAGTTCATTTTTTGATAACTCTATTTATTTGTAAACAATAAATGTCATTACAGTATGTTTTTTGTTAAGATTATTACATTTATGTTGTTAAATTTACAGGATGAGAAAGCACTGATGAGCCCATCTCGAGTCCTACCACTGAATACAGCCAGCGTTACACTGGATCTTGTCACTCTGAAGGCACCTTTAGTAAGTATATTTGACAATATATGTATTCAAATAATTAAAACTGTGTCAATAAAATGACTTATATTTAGAAACTGAAGTTCGGCCATTTTGTATAAGTGATCAAAGGAATTTTCTGTGCATGTCAGTCAAAATGACATTAGTGAAACTGATCTGAAAATGTTAACATTGTTAAATGATAAATGTTCTTACTTTGAAGTCAGTATAATGTTTATTTGACCCTTTACACCAGACGGACAAGATTGAAGTGAAAGTCCCTGCTGATGTAAGAACACACCAATTTAACAACTCTGGAAATTACAGCTAGATAAGCTATGAGCTACAATATACTTGAGCTTTTATTTGTATCTGTTTTTCATGATTTACAGATGCAGCGTGTCTTTTTAAGCCCAGAAACAGCACGCATTTTGAGAGCTCATTCAAAAAATGTTGTGTTTCACAAAAGCAATACAGTGAGGAAGCATTTTCAGCAGTCAAGGAGTGAAGGGTTAGGAGGAAAGGGTTGTGCCCGTACCCTAAAAGGGTAGGGAGGTGCACGGTCCTTCCTCTGGCCGGGGCCGCCACTCCATTGGTGGTTCCGCTGGCGCCTCCTGCCGTAGCGGACCACGGTCCAACCCTCATCATCATAACCCATTGTTTGGTTATGTTTACCTTTTTCACTTATTAATTAATTAATTAATTTATTTATTTGTGTAATTTCGCCTGTTATTTATTAATAGATGAAATGTACTATTTAATATTAGATTAGGACTAAGGGGATAAAAGCAGGATCGCAAAATATGCCAACCACTTTCACTGGAATAACTTGGGCTAGGAAGGTGGTAGAGAGATGAAACCAAATCCTACCCCCCCCCCCCCACCAAATGTGGCCATGCCCTTTCCAACGGTACCACCCCTGAGTTTGTACGACATACGGTTCCGGAGATACAGCAAATTCCAAATCGTGGTTCATTTCTATGGCTGAGTGTGTGTGTGAGTGTGCGTGTGTGTGTGTGTGTATGAGATTGTGTGTCTCTGTGTGTGTATGTCTCTGTGTGAGTGTGTCTTTGTGTGTGTGTCTGTGTGCGTCTGTGTGTGTGTGTGTGTGTGTGAGTGTGTCTGTGTGCGTCTGTGTGTGTGTGTGAGTGTGTGTCTGCGTGTATGTGTGTGTGTGTATGAGTGTGTGTGTGTGTGTGTGTCTCTTTGTGAGTGTGCGTCTTTGTGTGTGTGTGAGTCTGTGTGTGAGTGTGTCTGTGTGCGTCTGTGTGTGTGTTAGGGTTAGCGTTAGGGTAATTTCCTGTTTTTGCGGGAAGTGCCGCTCAAGAAAATCACGTGACGTCCATGCGCATTACGTAATCACGTAGGATGAGGAATATATGAGTGTAACTCCTCTGGTTTTAAATGCAAAAAGAATTGTTGCACTACCTTATTTGGTTGTGATTGCCAACTCCCTGAAAAATAAATGAGGGACACCTCATTGGCAGGGCAGGCCGGCCCGATTACATTCACCCTTGCTGGCGTCGTGAATCTTTTTAGCCCTTGTTTGTATGTGAGAAGCAATTTTTTAAGTGCTTGTTCAAGGGGGAATGTTGGGCTCTCTCTATTTCACAATTTAATTCAAGAGTTTGGTCTAGACCTGCTCTAATTGGAAAGTGTCATGAGATAACTTTTGTTGTGAATTGGCGTTATACAAATAAACTGAATTGAATTGAATTGAATTGAATTGAATTGAAATATTTGACTCAAACCTGAATTGAAGTAGATGCAGATTTGAGTGATATGAACACATGGAAAATAAATAATTATCAGCAATTTATTTTTAATACAAAACAACAAAATTAACAGAATAAAATATCCGTCCTGCTTAACTTAAAACTGTATAAATTAACATAAAACAAATCAAAGCAGAACATAGTGCACAATTATTGCAATAAGAAAAGTGCAAACATAAAGTCTGAGGGAAACTTGTAAACAAGAAACACTTGTGCCTCAAAGGCCATGACTGTAGCCTGCAGTTGTAGTAAGCCTATTTATTTTTTCCATCTGTACTTCTTCTGAGCTCTTGCTGCAGCAAGGAGCTGTTTGTCTTTCAGTGCCATTATGTATTTATTTGCATATATTATCTATCAATTGTATTTATTTGTCATAGCCATCAATAATAATAAAATATGGTTTATCACTACACTGGCAATTGTTTCATTCTTACCAGCCAACCAGGCGAAGCTGCTCAGTGATCTTCTGGAAGCACTTTGCTTTCGGTCCGTTAGTCCACCATGGGCTATGGAGAAAGTCCGCCTGCACACAGTGCAGTGCACTTTATAGATGTTGTCACGCACTTTTCCCACCCATGTGTTTCCTTCTTCCCATTCCTCTTGGTATTTTTGCATTCTTTTCTTTTTTTTCTCGGAGTAGTTGCATTGCTACTAGAAGGTGTAACTCCCAGAGACCTGTAAAGCACCGTCGGCGCCACTGTCGTCCATGCTGCTTTGTTGTTTTCCGGTATCTTCTTCGCAAGCGACAGTACCTCGACCAATGAGATGAGCGGAGATGTGAGTGTGCTGTCATCTCATTGGTCTCCGAGCAGGAGAGGCTGAGAATAAGTTTACCGTAAATTTTCTTATTAAAGCACCATGCATTCATTCATCCCCTTGACATTTTACACACTATTTTTGATCCTCAAGGTAATACGGGACAATATGCGTCCCTTTTCAGCTCAATACGGGAGGCATACTTTTGTTTTTGAATAGCTACGGGACGATTGCGTTTGTCAAGGGACGTTGGCAACTGTATCGTGATTCTACAGACATTTGAAAGTAAATATGCAAATGTGAGCGCCGGCGCAAGTGTATATTGTAATCTCGCGAGATTTGATGGATTTAAAATAGGTAAGAAACTGATTATAACTTTATACTTATATTAGTTCATGCTTGTTTGTCAAAAAAATGAAAGGTAAGAAAATAAAGAGTCATTAAGGACAGTTGTTTTGAATAGGCTACCTGTTTAACAACATTTTGAGTGCAATTACAGCAGTTTTGGTCATCTAATGTGAGCACTGCAAAGTCTGCAGCTCAATTGTTTGCATCAGAAAAACATATGGGTGAAAATGAAGTGACAAAATGCCAGAATAAAGACCCAAGGTACCAACATCTCCATGCACCTGGATTGCCAGACATGACACAAATTAGCATGTAAACAGTGGCTAGGAAAGCAGACAGCAAACTGGTTCAGCAACTAATTGAGTCTATCTGACCCTAAAGGCTGCAGCATATTTCTAAAAAGCTCCATACTCCAGGATGAGAAATATAGTTAAACAAGGCTTTTGAAAAATGGAGAGCCATTACAGAATCATATCCTTACTTTACTTAAATGTCAGGCTTTGGATGCACTGGAGGAAATGCTGGTTTTCCCTCTGCAGTGATTTGGACTGCAGTAACAATTTTAAATGTTAGTTGACAGGTTTACATATTTTTTCTTCAATTTTTACTCTTCTTGGACATACCGCATCAGATGCCTCTGTTAGACTTTACCAGGGTTTTTACCCTAAAAGAGGTTGTCTTTGGGTCAAATTACTATGGCATAGAGGCATGTCAAACTGGTCCACAGGGGGACAGTGTGGCTGCAGGTTTTTGTACCAACCAACCATGAGCACACCATTTGACTAATCAACTGTCTGAAGATGGAGATCAGTTGATTAAATGAGTCAAGTCTTGTGTGCAGCTACATGGTTGCAAAGAAAACCTGCAGCCACACCAGCCCTCCTGTGGACCAGTTTGACATGCCTGGCATAGAGAGAGAATGCCTGAAAATGTGGCCAAGGCCCTTGTGGGCCCTTGACTCAAATTTACTTCTGCATTGAAATCTTGGGAGGACTAGCTATAATTATTAGTAGTAGAGTTGTAATGGCTTTCTACATTGTTTTCAGGGAGCTCTTTTAGACTTTGACAAGGCTTTTACCCTAAATATTTAAGTACAGAAATAAAGAGGAATATTACAATAACATATTCAAATATTGTGTTTTTAAAATGCAAATGTATCATTATTTCTATCAAACCCTACAGATCACACTGATGTTGTTAATCCTTCAAGCCCCAAAACATTCCCATGGCTTTGGTCTTGCTCATCAGTCTGATGTCAGTACTTCTGACATCCACCCGTGGATTGAATTTAACCCTCTTCTGAATACCAAGTAGCACTAGGACAAGACATCAGCCTCGGATGCCATTTCACCCTTGATCCTGTGGATTTTGGTTCCTTGGAGACTGAGTGGACGGTCGACCGTTCACATGGTCGAGTGGAAAAGGAACATCTCATCTGTTACATTGATGATGTAGTGCACCACTTCTTAGGTTTTGAAGGCCGATTCTACTTTTCCTATCCAGATCCCCAAGATGGAAATGCTTCACTAACCATTACACGTATTAAAATCATTGATAGTGGTATTTACCATTGTAAAGTAACAAAGGGTAGGGAAATCCAAAGCAGGCAGATTAAGCTGATGGTAATGGAGGAGGTGTCTGTGCCAGTTCATGGTTCCAATGGTGGCCCTGAGTCCAATGTGGACTTAAAGCTGAGGAACAGGTCTTCATTAGTCACCACCTTTCCCCTTCAAACTGCAGTTTGTGGACATCTACCAAAACTTCTGCAAGCACTCAAGAAGACTTGTCTTCACAAGGCAATGCAAAAAATACCACAGGAACCACCTCTGTAATCACCACAGGAACTATCACAGGAACCACCACTGAAATCACCACAGGAACTATTACAGGAACCTACCGAGATTTTGGAAAGGTCCATGACATTGCTGAAACCCCCACGGTTGATTTAAGCCTCACCACGGAATCTCAAAACACTTCATCACAGGATAGGGGAGTGTCAATCGGAGTGGCTGCTACCATTACTTTCATTGTTATAATTTCAACACGCACAATTTTCTCCTGCCGGAAACAAAGAAAGACAGCAGAAGTCTGAAGAAAATGTCTCAGCTGATGAAGCAAAGTGTGCCCGCACACAGCCAGAAAGGACCGCGGTAATGAAGGATTTGATGTAGTAGTAATTAAAGTTCTTGTTTTTTAAAATAATTCATTAAATATAATTATTTAATAAATCTAAATAATTTTTATGTTAAAGATTGTAGACATTGTGGAGAAGACCTGGAATTTGTGGGAGAAAATGGGCATGGAACTTGAAGACATACCCAAAAACCGATAAGGCTCATTAAGGTGAAGGTTAGAAGCTTGATTTATTGTTCATAAAATGTTTACATCAGAAGTGTAAATGTCATTTTTGTCCTTGGCAGGGGGAAGATTCCACAGAAGAGGTACCTTAAACACAGAATGTTGATTTTGAGGGTCAGAACTTGAGCTGAAAAATCACATTTCACTGCAGTATTGAATTTAAGTTATTATGGAGTGAGCCGAATGTTCCATTCAATTAAAAGAGCTATATTTCTCTCTCTTGTTTTGTAGATGTACAGGTTATGGGAGCATCACTTCCAGAGGTGACCAGCTTGTGAGCATTAATTCAGCCCAAAGAAAGGCATCTGTTAGACTGAGAAAGATTTTACCCTAAAGGGTCTTGTACAGACAAGTTTGGTCTCATCACAGTGGTATACTGAGAAAACGGATGGGCCCTTCTGAGCCACAGGACCACTTGGGGCCATCACTGAATTGAAAATGGTTGTAATGTTTATAGAAGTATGTATTACATTACATTCTGACATAATGTATCATAGCTAGAATTTGGTTATAGTATGGTCACATGGAAATGTTGATTTTCAACAGCTATCATACAAAGATAGTGGAATATATTGACTGGTTGGGTGTTTTCCCCTGGATATACTTAGATAGTGGACCAAAGTGTGTATACTGAGATATTGGATACTTCATAAATAGGGATACAGAGATCCAACTCTTGTTAATGTTTCCAATGTTAAGTGAAGTTTGAGTTCACTTTGGTTAAATAAACTTTCCTCGAGTTTTTTGTTTTGTCAAGTTTTTTCTACATTAAGGGCTCTTGAGGCTATATGTTGGGTTCATGAGCCTTAACGTATTGAGAAGCTGGTCTCGAGTGTTTCTTTTGCATTAAAGCCTCTTGAGGCTAGATGTTGGGTTCATGAGGCTTTATGTATTGAGAAGCTGGTCTCGAGTTTTTTGCTTTGCATTAAAGGCTCTTGAGGCTAGATGTTGGGTTCATGAGGCTTTACATATTGCGAAGCTGGTCTCGAGTGACTTCTTGAAATTTGGGGGCAAGTTTTGGGAACGTCCTCACGTGGTAGATATAGAAGTCATGTGTCCCGGGGCCACCATATACAGTAGTAGCCATTCAGTTCTTCTCATCCAGACTAGATGGCTGCCAATTACCTGCCAATTTCCAGTGGCTGGAGAGATCCCCCTCCTTCTCCTGGGCGTGTCTATTTTTTACTGTAACTCCTCCTATTTATTGTATCACAGGCTATGACCATTATTATATGACCATGCTTCTCTCACAGAATTCACGTCCCTCACAGTCGCGGTGTATGAATGTCCACTGACTGCGAGAGGTGGCACTTTAAGTACCACCTCTGTCAGTCAGTAGAAATTCAGTCGAGATGACATAGGCAACATAACCATTGTTCTTGTTTAGAAGTAAAATGATAACACAGCTAGCTAGATAGTAGCGGAGCTGCACTGGCTCCACTTTTATCTGGAAAAGGATAATCTATTCTAATCATACCTTCTGTGGAATATTTGATTACAGTGTATTGAAGCTAACATTGTGAAGCTAAAAGGAAAAGTACATGTGATGAACAGCCTTTTGGAAGATGTTTGCAGTTGTGCACACATTCAGTGGATGTCTTAGGCCAGGGAATTAGCATTAACATATAGGAGAAACAGGAAATACAATCCAGGCTAGAATAAAACAACACCTTTGTAACATCAGGAATAATAAACTACAAACTCCTTTTAGTTAATCATTTCCGTTCCCACCCCACGCAGGGATGTTGGATCAACAGGCTGAAGACTCGGATCCCTCTGGGCCTCAATGTCCATTAGGGAGGGTTTCTCCTTCCTTTCTCCCCCCCTTCGGGGAGAGAGAGGAGGAGCAGGAAGGAGGCGACACTATTTATGCCACCTTAGAAATATTTGAGGAAAAAAATAATTACATTATGCAACTTCCATAATGGGCCATCCCTCTTGAATATGGGCGACTATTGATATTTTTACTAAAACACTAGTCATTTAAGTAAGGAAACCTAGCATAGTATGGGTAGAGATATTATGAAATATACAATGGACTCTTAGCACATGGATTCCCTCCCATTCAATTCATTATCTCACTGCATGATTTATAGACTATTTAAGACATGCACACATGCGTATGTGCATATATATATATATATATATATGTGTGTGTGTGTATGTGTGGGTGTGTGTATGTGTATATATGTGCGTGTGGGTGTGTATATATATAGAAGTGTTGTCTTTTTTATAAATTGTGTGTTCAAATAAATTAATGTGGCATGTATTTGACTTGGTGTGTGTACTATTTATAACACATAGTACTTTGATATACTGCATGATTTGCTGTGATATATTAGCGATTTTATGAATCTTCTTATCTTCTATTCTTCTGAAATCATGTACTTATTTATTACTTATTTATTCTATTGTTTATTTACTATTAGCACTTACTATGAGACCTTGTTCTACTCATGCTTACCTAATAAGGACCCGACATAGATTCATTTTGCCGAAGGCATCAAGGAGGATGTATGTGAGTGTGGGGGTAGCACTCTTGCCCTGGCCCCTGTGCCAGTGCATTAAAAACCAGAATCCTGATAAAACTAACCCTACACATCAAACCATTAAGAACTTGCTATTTTCTCAATTCTGCATATGTCTGATAAAGAAAGTACTTCGCAAACATGTTTCCCTTTGAACTACAGTCAGATTTACATAAACAGCGTTCTCTCGCTGAGATAAGGCCAAAATGAACAAGTAGTGTGTGTAGCTGCTAAACTTCACAATAAACACATCAAACCATTAAGAACTTGCTATTTTCTCAATCCTGCATATGTCTGATGAAGAAAGCAGTCTGTAACCATGTTTAGAAGTGAACTGCAGCCAGATTTACAAAAACAGCGTTCTCTCGCTGAGATAAGGCCAAAATGAACAAGTAGTGTGTGTAGCTGCTAAACTTCACAATAAACACATCAAACCATTAAGAACTTGCTATTTTCTCAATCCTGCATATGTCTGATGAAGAAAGCAGTCTGTAACCATGTTTAGAAGTGAACTGCAGCCAGATTTACAAAAACAGCGTTCTCTCGCTGAGATAAGGCCAAAATGAACAAGTAGTGTGTGTAGCTGCTAAACTTCACAATAAACACATCAAAGCATTAACTACGTCATATTTTCTCAATCCTGCATATGTCTGATGAAGAAAGCAGTCTGTAACCATGTTTCCAACTGAATTATAGTCAGATTTACAAAAACAGCGTTCTCTCGCTGAGATAAGGCCAAAATGAACAAGTAGTGCGTGTAGCTGCTAAACTTCACAATAAACACATCAAAGCATTAACTACGTCATATTTTCTCAATTCTGCATATGTCTGATGAAGAAAGCAGTCTGTAACCATGTTTAGAAGTGAACTGCAGCCAGATTTACAAAAACAGCGTTCTCTCGCTGAGATAAGGCCAAAATGAACAAGTAGTGTGTGTGGCTGCTAAACTTCACAATAAACACATCAAAGCATTAAGAACTTGCTATTTTCTCAATCCTGCATATGTCTGATGAAGAAAGCAGTCTGTAACCATGTTTCCAACTGAATTATAGTCAGATTTACAAAAACAGCGTTCTCTCGCTGAGATAAGGCCAAAATGAACAAGTAGTGTGTGTAGCTGCTAAACTTCACAATAAACACATCAAAGCATTAAGAACTTGCTATTTTCTCAATCCTGCATATGTCTGATGAAGAAAGCAGTCTGTAACCATGTTTCCAACTGAATTATAGTCAGATTTACAAAAACAGCGTTCTCTCGCTGAGATAAGGCCAAAATGAACAAGTAGTGTGTGTAGCTGCTAAACTTCACAATAAACACATCAAAGCATTAACTACGTCATATTTTCTCAATCCTGCATATGTCTGATGAAGAAAGCAGTCTGTAACCATGTTTCCAACTGAATTATAGTCAGATTTACAAAAACAGCGTTCTCTCGCTGAGATAAGGCCAAAATGAACAAGTAGTGTGTGTAGCTGCTAAACTTCACAATAAACACATCAAAGCATTAAGAACTTGCTATTTTCTCAATCCTGCATATGTCTGATGAAGAAAGCAGTCTGTAACCATGTTTAGAAGTGAACTGCAGCCAGATTTACAAAAACAGCGTTCTCTTGCTGAGATAAGGCCAAAATGAACAAGTAGTGTGTGTAGCTGCTAAACTTCACAATAAACACATCAAACCATTAAGAACTTGCTATTTTCTCAATCCTGCATATGTCTGATGAAGAAAGCAGTCTGTAACCATGTTTAGAAGTGAACTGCAGCCAGATTTACAAAAACAGCGTTCTCTCGCTGAGATAAGGCCAAAATGAACAAGTAGTGTGTGTAGCTGCTAAACTTCACAATAAACACATCAAAGCATTAACTACGTCATATTTTCTCAATCCTGCATATGTCTGATGAAGAAAGCAGTCTGTAACCATGTTTAGAAGTGAACTGCAGCCAGATTTACAAAAACAGCGTTCTCTCGCTGAGATAAGGCCAAAATGAACAAGTAGTGTGTGTAGCTGCTAAACTTCACAATAAACACATCAAAGCATTAACTACGTCATATTTTCTCAATTCTGCATATGTCTGATGAAGAAAGCAGTCTGTAACCATGTTTCGAAGTGAACTGCAGTCAGATTTACAAAAACAGCGTTCTCTCGCTGAGATAAGGCCAAAATGAACAAGTAGTGTGTGTAGCTGCTAAACTTCACAATAAACACATCAAAGCATTAACTACGTCATATTTTCTCAATCCTGCATATGTCTGATGAAGAAAGCAGTCTGTAACCATGTTTAGAAGTGAACTGCAGCCAGATTTACAAAAACAGCGTTCTCTCGCTGAGATAAGGCCAAAATGAACAAGTAGTGTGTGTAGCTGCTAAACTTCACAATAAACACATCAAAGCATTAACTACGTCATATTTTCTCAATCCTGCATATGTCTGATGAAGAAAGCAGTCTGTAACCATGTTTAGAAGTGAACTGCAGCCAGATTTACAAAAACAGCGTTCTCTCGCTGAGATAAGGCCAAAATGAACAAGTAGTGTGTGTAGCTGCTAAACTTCACAATAAACACATCAAAGCATTAACTCCGTCATATTTTCTCAATTCTGCATATGTCTGATGAAGAAAGCAGTCTGTAACCATGTTTAGAAGTGAACTGCAGCCAGATTTACAAAAACAGCGTTCTCTCGCTGAGATAAGGCCGAAATGAACAAGTAGTGTGTGTAGCTGCTAAACTTCACAATAAACACATCAAAGCATTAACTACGTCATATTTTCTCAATCCTGCATATGTCTGATGAAGAAAGCAGTCTGTAACCATGTTTAGAAGTGAACTGCAGCCAGATTTACAAAAACAGCGTTCTCTCGCTGAGATAAGGCCAAAATGAACAAGTAGTGTGTGTAGCTGCTAAACTTCACAATAAACACATCAAACCATTAAGAACTTGCTATTTTCTCAATCCTGCATATGTCTGATGAAGAAAGCAGTCTGTAACCATGTTTAGAAGTGAACTGCAGCCAGATTTACAAAAACAGCGTTCTCTCGCTGAGATAAGGCCAAAATGAACAAGTAGTGTGTGTAGCTGCTAAACTTCACAATAAACACATCAAAGCATTAACTACGTCATATTTTCTCAATCCTGCATATGTCTGATGAAGAAAGCAGTCTGTAACCATGTTTCCAACTGAATTATAGTCAGATTTACAAAAACAGCGTTCTCTCGCTGAGATAAGGCCAAAATGAACAAGTAGTGTGTGTAGCTGCTAAACTTCACAATAAACACATCAAAGCATTAACTACGTCATATTTTCTCAATCCTGCATATGTCTGATGAAGAAAGCAGTCTGTAACCATGTTTCGAAGTGAACTGCAGCCAGATTTACAAAAACAGCGTTCTCTCGCTGAGATAAGGCCAAAATGAACAAGTAGTGTGTGTAGCTGCTAAACTTCACAATAAACACATCAAAGCATTAAGAACTTGCTATTTTCTCAATCCTGCATATGTCTGATGAAGAAAGCAGTCTGTAACCATGTTTAGAAGTGAACTGCAGCCAGATTTACAAAAACAGCGTTCTCTCGCTGAGATAAGGCCAAAATGAACAAGTAGTGTGTGTAGCTGCTAAACTTCACAATAAACACATCAAAGCATTAAGAACGTGCTATTTTCTCAATCCTGCATATGTCTGATGAAGAAAGCAGTCTGTAACCATGTTTAGAACTGAACTGCAGCCAGATTTACAAAAACAGCGTTCTCTCGCTGAGATAAGGCCAAAATGAACAAGTAGTGTGTGTAGCTGCTAAACTTCACAATAAACACATCAAAGCATTAACTACGTCATATTTTCTCAATCCTGCATATGTCTGATGAAGAAAGCAGTCTGT
>NW_025421234.1:17500-68619 GCF_020382885.2 Scatophagus argus
GTTTTTGTTTATTGGCACACCTTCCTTAGTTCATTGTTTTTCATTTTTTGATCCTTTCCTTGTTTTTTGGAAAGCGCTTTTTGTTTGTTCTGTAAAAAAATTCATAAAAAATAAAAAATAAAAAAAGAAGAAAAAATAAAAAAAATTAAAAAAATTTTAAAAAAATCATAAAAAACAAAAAACGAAAAAAAGAAAAAAATAACAATAAATAAATAGCAGTACTTGGCAAACTTACTGCCATGGATGATGGATGGCGGGTGGTGCGTTATGGCCGTCAACGCCCACGCAACCGCCAATTCTTTGGGGACAGGTATGGGGGACCGGAGGGGTGGACGGACAGTGCCCGTCCCTTTTCCTTTCAAGGGAGAAGGGTTCAGTTCCCTCCCCCTAACCCTAACCCTAACCCTAACCCTAACCCTAACCCTAACCCTCCTAATACCAAGCCCTAACCCTAACCCTATCCTAATACCAAGCCCTAACCCTAACACCCTACCCCTAATTAATTAATATTATCCTAATAAATAAATAAATTAATAAATACGGTAAATAGGGGGTTAAATTATGTTTGATTTGTGATGGGGATAATAAAAGGGTTAAAAAGATTAAAAGGATTAAATAACAATCGGCTTAAAATCATGTTCAGAGGGTTAAAAAGGTTAAAAACATTAAAAAACAATTGGCTTAAAATCATGTTTAAAGGGTTAAAAAAGTTAAAAACATTAAAACACAATTGGCTTAAAATCATGTTAAAAGGGTTAAAAAAGTTAAAAACATTAAATAACAATTGGCTTAAAACAGAATTAAATAATAATTGGCTTAAAAACTCATGATAAATAAGGGTTAAAAGGATAATGTAATTCATAGTATTGGCAATGGGTTTACAAGAATGAAAAAACAAAAACATTAAAACACATCGGTGGAAAGCTTGTGAGTTTTAAATAAAAAAGAAAAACGGAAAACGAACAGGAAAATTACAAGGAGCAACAGCGGTAGCTCATTTCTACTTTGGACACCGTTGAGTGAACATCAAGCAGTAGTCTCTCAGCTATTACCAGCCGCTTTAATTTACACCAGTGTGCTAGGCCTGAAGAAGACCCACTTTTGGGGTCGAAACGTTGCCGTTTGGCACACTGTTTTTCTTTGAATAAATAAATAAATAAATAAATAAATAAATAAATAAATAATTTTTTGTTTTCATAAAAACAAATTTATATATATATTTTTTTTGCATTTCATTTCATTCATAGTATAATTCATTGATTAATAAATAACAAAGGCGACATTGCACGCACAAATAAATAAATAAATTAGTGAATAAATAAAGTTCATAAATAAGTTAAAAACGTTTACATAACCCAAAATGGGTTATGCTGATGAAGGTTGGACCGTGGTCCGCTACGGCAGGAGGCGCCAGCGGAACCACAATTGGGGTGGCGGCCCCGGCCAGGGGAAGGACCGTGCACCTCCCGTCCCTTTTGGGGCACGGGCAAAACCCTTTCCTCCTAACCGGCCAGTGCCTCCCTTCGGCTCAGACCGCTACTCTGGTCCCCAATCACGTTCTTACGCAGCAGTGGTGCGCGGAGGACTTCCGAGGACGACTTTTAGGCCTAGGCCTCCACGACCTACACGGGATGAACAGGTCAGGCAGCAACCGACTGATCCAAAATTCGGACAGCTTGTTCGTAAGTTGCATGCCGTAATTAAAACAGTCCATCACCTTCAAAATGTGGCCCCCAAACCAGGGAAGGCAGAACCACGGATGATTACCCGTATGGCGGAGGTTTTGGCCACAATGATCAAGCCTGCATTCCCCACCGCGGCTACATCTGATCTCATTAGGGGAAATGCTAAAAATTGGGGCTATAATACTCTGCTAATTCTGGAGGATCATTATATGCAAGGTCTTGAGACCATGTTGGCAGACCTTGATACATATTTGATCCCTGATTGGAAATCAGCCTTTGAAGTGGCTAAAAAATGGGCTTACAGGAACTTGCCCCGCATTACCCAGGATGTCATTGATCATGCGGAGGCACTTGTCATGTCCAAAATAGAGACAGACAAACCTGCAGTTGCACCACAAGAGCCACAAGTGGCTCCACAGGTGGAGACTGCGGACGACATACAGGACATACCAACAACACGAGATGCACAACAACAGACATCAGCATCACAGGTTGGACAAACTGAACAGACACACACTTCACAAAAAACGAATGTTCCACAAGGAGTAAGCCACACAGTGGCTACCATGACTGAGTCAGTTGTTCAGACGGAGGCTGAACCCACTTCTCGATTACCTAGGGGGGAGTCTCCTCAGGACATAAGGCCACAACGCAGAGTTAGGGCTTTAAACAACTGTATTGTGGAAGAAGATAGTGTTCTCTTGGATATTGAGGAACACTTAGAGGGTTCTCCCGAACAAAGGAGAGTTCGGGATTCAGATGTAAGTCATGGTAGCTGGCTACTGGATGAGGACATAGGAGAGGAAATGGGAAGGAGTCCGTGTTTGGCACCTATTCAGGAGCCCAGAATCGCGGGACAGGGCTCCCCCGCAGTTCAGCAGGACATTGTGCAGGTTCATGCGGTGGAAAGTTTCCTAAGTGACATGTCCCAACACGGTATGATTGATCACAGTTCCACTCCACAACCACAGCGATGTAGGGTAACAAGACACATCAATACTGATCGGAAGATGATCGATTGGGATCTGAGTGTGGGAAAGAAGTGGCTTTTTTTGGGGGACTCCAATCTGTCTAGGTTTCCGGCATATTCTGTTCCGGACCTGCAGGTTGAGAGTTACCCCGGGGCCAACTTCCGCCATGCTCAAGCGTTGATGGCAAAATCCTTGAGCCAAGTTACAGTGGAAAAGATCGTTTTGGCCTTCGGTCTCAATTGTAGAGGACAAAGAGCTAAAGAAACTTCAGTAAAGCAAATGCAAGCAGCTGTAAGAATGGCAAAAAAGCAATTTCCATTTGCCGAGGTCTGGGTTCCAGTCATTAACTATTCCCCTTCTTTGCCTAGTGCGGAGCGGATAACTTTGCACACGCTTAATGCGCACATTATGCGAAACTTACCGTACATCCCCGCACTTAAGGGTGCGGACTTCCACACGGAGAAGGATCACATTCATTGGACGAGGGAGACAGCTCGGGAAATGTTGAATCATTGGGTTTCATTTTTAAACTTAGATGCCCCATAAGCCTCTCGGAGGAGGGGCATAGGGGGTTAAAGTCCCTTCTGTTTCAAAATGTAGTGGTATTAGCCGACAATTTTAGTCTTTCCAAACCACAGCTGGATCTCTTGAATCGCGGATTGACTTTCATTCCCACAATCAATTTAAATAAACACCAGAAACCACAGCTTCAATTGGACATTCAAAATTACCATAGACGCATAAAATTGGCGACATATTTTGGAAATAGGAAGGGACAATCGTCACGGTTTACAGGAACTTCGGATTGGACACCATCCTTGGATAAACTACCCCCAGAAGTTAAAGTTTTAATTCGGCAAGATCAAAAAGAATTTAGTAAACATTTCAGAATTTGGAAGGAGAGGCCAAATTTGTCACAGGAGGAAGAAAAGGCGATTAAGGAATTAGTACAAAATAAACACATAATAATTAAACCTGCGGACAAAGGTAGTGCGGTAGTTATCCTAGGACGGGATCAATATATCTTAGAAGTTAACCGACAATTGGCTGACAAAACTTACTATACCAAATTGAAAGAACCAATTTATTTGCAAACTGTCCCTATGGTGAAACAAATTTTAGATAGCTTGTATAATCAGAAATTCATCAATTCTAAACAAAGAAAGTATTTACAAGGGGCTTTGGAACCACGTCCAAGGAGGTTTTATATCCTACCGAAGATCCACAAGGATCCGGAAAAGTGGACGGTGCCTTTTAAGATACCTCCAGGACGGCCAATTGTTTCGGATTGCAGTAGTGAAACCTATCAAACAGCGGAATACATAGATCATCACTTGAATCCTCTTTCAGTATTACATCCATCGTATGTCAAAGACACCTATCATTTCATAAGCATAATTAAAAATTTGACAGTTCCTCCAAATTCATTTTTCTTCACGATTGACATTGACAGTCTATACACCAACATTGACATCGAGGCCGGTCTGCAAGCAGTTAAGAACATATTTGTAAAGTATCCCAACAACAATAGGCCAGACAAAGAATTGTTACAATTGCTGGAAATAAATTTAAAAAGGAATGATTTTGAATTCAATAATGAATACTACTTGCAAGTTAAAGGAACAGCTATGGGCAAAAAATTTGCTCCGGCTTATGCCAATATTTTTATGGCAGAATGGGAGGAGAAGGTCTTATTGAAGTGTAGGACGAAGCCTTTTCATTATGTTAGATATTTGGATGACATTTTTGGCATTTGGACGGAGTCAAAGGAGGAATTCACAGAATTCATAAGAATATTGGATACCTTTGATCCATCTATTAGATTAAAATATATATTTGATGATCAGTCAATTGATTTTCTTGACACTACAATATATAAAGGTACATTATTTCATCAGAATCACAAATTGGAGGTCAAGGTTTATTTTAAGGAAACGGACACACATGCGCTGTTATTCAAATCCAGCTTTCACCCAAAGCATACTTTTCGGGGGTTAATTAAATCGCAGCTCATTAGGTTCAAAAGGATTTGCACGCAAGAAAATGATTTTTGGCAGGCAGTTAAAATTCTTTTTCAAACATTACGGACAAGAGGATACTCAAGGCAGTTTTTAAGGCACTGTCTGAAGACTTTTGAGGTCCAGGTGTCAAGAGATCAAAGGGAGTTAATTCCGCTAATCACGAATTTTTCATCAGTGAGCGGAATTCTCAACAGCAAAATTAAAAACAATTTCCGAACAATCATAGAGAATCAAGGATTATTAAAAAATCATCAAATCATCTCAGCTTACAGGAGAAACAAAAACTTGAAGGATTATTTGGTACGGGCAAAAATCCAAGCAATACAACAAATAACCAAGACCACTGCTTTATCAAATCATTTTGTAAAAATGGAATTCATATATAACAGAGTTCATAAAACTGTATTTAAAATCTCACAAAGTTTCAGCCCACACACTTTGAACTGTGTGTATGTTGTTTTTTGCTCCAAATGTGGGAAGCAATATGTCGGAGAAACACGAAATTCAATATCCACAAGGATGATGCAACATAAATATAATATTAGGAATAAAAGGGAAATTCATACTCCAGTTGTTCAGCACTTTATTTTACATGGCTGGCAAGCATTCAGGGTTGCAGGAATTCAGAGTAACTCATTATGGACAGATTTGGAGAGGAAAAAGATTGAAAGGAAATGGATAAGGATGTTGGACACTAAGGAACCATGGGGATTAAATAAAAAATATAATTAAAACTCCACCCCTAAGAACCTAACCAGTTTCCCTTAAAAAATCCTAATCCCAATTCCAATCCCTAACCCTAACCCCTATCTCTATTTATAAACCCTAGCCCTAACCCTAATTCATAACCCTAACCCTAACCTCAGTCTTCCTTTTGAACCCTATCCTGATTTTAACTCAACCCTAACCCTAACCCTATCCTAATACCAAGCCCTAACCCTAACCCTATCCTAATACCAAGCCCTAACCCTAACACCCTACCCCTAATTAATTAATATTATCCTAATAAATAAATAAATTAATAAATACGGTAAATAGGGGGTTAAATTATGTTTGATTTGTGATGGGGATAATAAAAGGGTTAAAAAGATTAAAAGGATTAAATAACAATCGGCTTAAAATCATGTTCAGAGGGTTAAAAAGGTTAAAAACATTAAAAAACAATTGGCTTAAAATCATGTTTAAAGGGTTAAAAAAGTTAAAAACATTAAAACACAATTGGCTTAAAATCATGTTAAAAGGGTTAAAAAAGTTAAAAACATTAAATAACAATTGGCTTAAAACAGAATTAAATAATAATTGGCTTAAAAACTCATGATAAATAAGGGTTAAAAGGATAATGTAATTCATAGTATTGGCAATGGGTTTACAAGAATGAAAAAACAAAAACATTAAAACACATCGGTGGAAAGCTTGTGAGTTTTAAATAAAAAAGAAAAACGGAAAACGAACAGGAAAATTACAAGGAGCAACAGCGGTAGCTCATTTCTACTTTGGACACCGTTGAGTGAACATCAAGCAGTAGTCTCTCAGCTATTACCAGCCGCTTTAATTTACACCAGTGTGCTAGGCCTGAAGAAGACCCACTTTTGGGGTCGAAACGTTGCCGTTTGGCACACTGTTTTTCTTTGAATAAATAAATAAATAAATAAATAAATAAATAAATAAATAAATAATTTTTTGTTTTCATAAAAACAAATTTATATATATATTTTTTTTGCATTTCATTTCATTCATAGTATAATTCATTGATTAATAAATAACAAAGGCGACATTGCACGCACAAATAAATAAATAAATTAGTGAATAAATAAAGTTCATAAATAAGTTAAAAACGTTTACATAACCCAAAATGGGTTATGCTGATGAAGGTTGGACCGTGGTCCGCTACGGCAGGAGGCGCCAGCGGAACCACAATTGGGGTGGCGGCCCCGGCCAGGGGAAGGACCGTGCACCTCCCGTCCCTTTTGGGGCACGGGCAAAACCCTTTCCTCCTAACCGGCCAGTGCCTCCCTTCGGCTCAGACCGCTACTCTGGTCCCCAATCACGTTCTTACGCAGCAGTGGTGCGCGGAGGACTTCCGAGGACGACTTTTAGGCCTAGGCCTCCACGACCTACACGGGATGAACAGGTCAGGCAGCAACCGACTGATCCAAAATTCGGACAGCTTGTTCGTAAGTTGCATGCCGTAATTAAAACAGTCCATCACCTTCAAAATGTGGCCCCCAAACCAGGGAAGGCAGAACCACGGATGATTACCCGTATGGCGGAGGTTTTGGCCACAATGATCAAGCCTGCATTCCCCACCGCGGCTACATCTGATCTCATTAGGGGAAATGCTAAAAATTGGGGCTATAATACTCTGCTAATTCTGGAGGATCATTATATGCAAGGTCTTGAGACCATGTTGGCAGACCTTGATACATATTTGATCCCTGATTGGAAATCAGCCTTTGAAGTGGCTAAAAAATGGGCTTACAGGAACTTGCCCCGCATTACCCAGGATGTCATTGATCATGCGGAGGCACTTGTCATGTCCAAAATAGAGACAGACAAACCTGCAGTTGCACCACAAGAGCCACAAGTGGCTCCACAGGTGGAGACTGCGGACGACATACAGGACATACCAACAACACGAGATGCACAACAACAGACATCAGCATCACAGGTTGGACAAACTGAACAGACACACACTTCACAAAAAACGAATGTTCCACAAGGAGTAAGCCACACAGTGGCTACCATGACTGAGTCAGTTGTTCAGACGGAGGCTGAACCCACTTCTCGATTACCTAGGGGGGAGTCTCCTCAGGACATAAGGCCACAACGCAGAGTTAGGGCTTTAAACAACTGTATTGTGGAAGAAGATAGTGTTCTCTTGGATATTGAGGAACACTTAGAGGGTTCTCCCGAACAAAGGAGAGTTCGGGATTCAGATGTAAGTCATGGTAGCTGGCTACTGGATGAGGACATAGGAGAGGAAATGGGAAGGAGTCCGTGTTTGGCACCTATTCAGGAGCCCAGAATCGCGGGACAGGGCTCCCCCGCAGTTCAGCAGGACATTGTGCAGGTTCATGCGGTGGAAAGTTTCCTAAGTGACATGTCCCAACACGGTATGATTGATCACAGTTCCACTCCACAACCACAGCGATGTAGGGTAACAAGACACATCAATACTGATCGGAAGATGATCGATTGGGATCTGAGTGTGGGAAAGAAGTGGCTTTTTTTGGGGGACTCCAATCTGTCTAGGTTTCCGGCATATTCTGTTCCGGACCTGCAGGTTGAGAGTTACCCCGGGGCCAACTTCCGCCATGCTCAAGCGTTGATGGCAAAATCCTTGAGCCAAGTTACAGTGGAAAAGATCGTTTTGGCCTTCGGTCTCAATTGTAGAGGACAAAGAGCTAAAGAAACTTCAGTAAAGCAAATGCAAGCAGCTGTAAGAATGGCAAAAAAGCAATTTCCATTTGCCGAGGTCTGGGTTCCAGTCATTAACTATTCCCCTTCTTTGCCTAGTGCGGAGCGGATAACTTTGCACACGCTTAATGCGCACATTATGCGAAACTTACCGTACATCCCCGCACTTAAGGGTGCGGACTTCCACACGGAGAAGGATCACATTCATTGGACGAGGGAGACAGCTCGGGAAATGTTGAATCATTGGGTTTCATTTTTAAACTTAGATGCCCCATAAGCCTCTCGGAGGAGGGGCATAGGGGGTTAAAGTCCCTTCTGTTTCAAAATGTAGTGGTATTAGCCGACAATTTTAGTCTTTCCAAACCACAGCTGGATCTCTTGAATCGCGGATTGACTTTCATTCCCACAATCAATTTAAATAAACACCAGAAACCACAGCTTCAATTGGACATTCAAAATTACCATAGACGCATAAAATTGGCGACATATTTTGGAAATAGGAAGGGACAATCGTCACGGTTTACAGGAACTTCGGATTGGACACCATCCTTGGATAAACTACCCCCAGAAGTTAAAGTTTTAATTCGGCAAGATCAAAAAGAATTTAGTAAACATTTCAGAATTTGGAAGGAGAGGCCAAATTTGTCACAGGAGGAAGAAAAGGCGATTAAGGAATTAGTACAAAATAAACACATAATAATTAAACCTGCGGACAAAGGTAGTGCGGTAGTTATCCTAGGACGGGATCAATATATCTTAGAAGTTAACCGACAATTGGCTGACAAAACTTACTATACCAAATTGAAAGAACCAATTTATTTGCAAACTGTCCCTATGGTGAAACAAATTTTAGATAGCTTGTATAATCAGAAATTCATCAATTCTAAACAAAGAAAGTATTTACAAGGGGCTTTGGAACCACGTCCAAGGAGGTTTTATATCCTACCGAAGATCCACAAGGATCCGGAAAAGTGGACGGTGCCTTTTAAGATACCTCCAGGACGGCCAATTGTTTCGGATTGCAGTAGTGAAACCTATCAAACAGCGGAATACATAGATCATCACTTGAATCCTCTTTCAGTATTACATCCATCGTATGTCAAAGACACCTATCATTTCATAAGCATAATTAAAAATTTGACAGTTCCTCCAAATTCATTTTTCTTCACGATTGACATTGACAGTCTATACACCAACATTGACATCGAGGCCGGTCTGCAAGCAGTTAAGAACATATTTGTAAAGTATCCCAACAACAATAGGCCAGACAAAGAATTGTTACAATTGCTGGAAATAAATTTAAAAAGGAATGATTTTGAATTCAATAATGAATACTACTTGCAAGTTAAAGGAACAGCTATGGGCAAAAAATTTGCTCCGGCTTATGCCAATATTTTTATGGCAGAATGGGAGGAGAAGGTCTTATTGAAGTGTAGGACGAAGCCTTTTCATTATGTTAGATATTTGGATGACATTTTTGGCATTTGGACGGAGTCAAAGGAGGAATTCACAGAATTCATAAGAATATTGGATACCTTTGATCCATCTATTAGATTAAAATATATATTTGATGATCAGTCAATTGATTTTCTTGACACTACAATATATAAAGGTACATTATTTCATCAGAATCACAAATTGGAGGTCAAGGTTTATTTTAAGGAAACGGACACACATGCGCTGTTATTCAAATCCAGCTTTCACCCAAAGCATACTTTTCGGGGGTTAATTAAATCGCAGCTCATTAGGTTCAAAAGGATTTGCACGCAAGAAAATGATTTTTGGCAGGCAGTTAAAATTCTTTTTCAAACATTACGGACAAGAGGATACTCAAGGCAGTTTTTAAGGCACTGTCTGAAGACTTTTGAGGTCCAGGTGTCAAGAGATCAAAGGGAGTTAATTCCGCTAATCACGAATTTTTCATCAGTGAGCGGAATTCTCAACAGCAAAATTAAAAACAATTTCCGAACAATCATAGAGAATCAAGGATTATTAAAAAATCATCAAATCATCTCAGCTTACAGGAGAAACAAAAACTTGAAGGATTATTTGGTACGGGCAAAAATCCAAGCAATACAACAAATAACCAAGACCACTGCTTTATCAAATCATTTTGTAAAAATGGAATTCATATATAACAGAGTTCATAAAACTGTATTTAAAATCTCACAAAGTTTCAGCCCACACACTTTGAACTGTGTGTATGTTGTTTTTTGCTCCAAATGTGGGAAGCAATATGTCGGAGAAACACGAAATTCAATATCCACAAGGATGATGCAACATAAATATAATATTAGGAATAAAAGGGAAATTCATACTCCAGTTGTTCAGCACTTTATTTTACATGGCTGGCAAGCATTCAGGGTTGCAGGAATTCAGAGTAACTCATTATGGACAGATTTGGAGAGGAAAAAGATTGAAAGGAAATGGATAAGGATGTTGGACACTAAGGAACCATGGGGATTAAATAAAAAATATAATTAAAACTCCACCCCTAAGAACCTAACCAGTTTCCCTTAAAAAATCCTAATCCCAATTCCAATCCCTAACCCTAACCCCTATCTCTATTTATAAACCCTAGCCCTAACCCTAATTCATAACCCTAACCCTAACCTCAGTCTTCCTTTTGAACCCTATCCTGATTTTAACTCAACCCTAACCCTAACCCTATCCTAATACCAAGCCCTAACCCTAACCCTATCCTAATACCAAGCCCTAACCCTAACACCCTACCCCTAATTAATTAATATTATCCTAATAAATAAATAAATTAATAAATACGGTAAATAGGGGGTTAAATTATGTTTGATTTGTGATGGGGATAATAAAAGGGTTAAAAAGATTAAAAGGATTAAATAACAATCGGCTTAAAATCATGTTCAGAGGGTTAAAAAGGTTAAAAACATTAAAAAACAATTGGCTTAAAATCATGTTTAAAGGGTTAAAAAAGTTAAAAACATTAAAACACAATTGGCTTAAAATCATGTTAAAAGGGTTAAAAAAGTTAAAAACATTAAATAACAATTGGCTTAAAACAGAATTAAATAATAATTGGCTTAAAAACTCATGATAAATAAGGGTTAAAAGGATAATGTAATTCATAGTATTGGCAATGGGTTTACAAGAATGAAAAAACAAAAACATTAAAACACATCGGTGGAAAGCTTGTGAGTTTTAAATAAAAAAGAAAAACGGAAAACGAACAGGAAAATTACAAGGAGCAACAGCGGTAGCTCATTTCTACTTTGGACACCGTTGAGTGAACATCAAGCAGTAGTCTCTCAGCTATTACCAGCCGCTTTAATTTACACCAGTGTGCTAGGCCTGAAGAAGACCCACTTTTGGGGTCGAAACGTTGCCGTTTGGCACACTGTTTTTCTTTGAATAAATAAATAAATAAATAAATAAATAAATAAATAAATAAATAATTTTTTGTTTTCATAAAAACAAATTTATATATATATTTTTTTTGCATTTCATTTCATTCATAGTATAATTCATTGATTAATAAATAACAAAGGCGACATTGCACGCACAAATAAATAAATAAATTAGTGAATAAATAAAGTTCATAAATAAGTTAAAAACGTTTACATAACCCAAAATGGGTTATGCTGATGAAGGTTGGACCGTGGTCCGCTACGGCAGGAGGCGCCAGCGGAACCACAATTGGGGTGGCGGCCCCGGCCAGGGGAAGGACCGTGCACCTCCCGTCCCTTTTGGGGCACGGGCAAAACCCTTTCCTCCTAACCGGCCAGTGCCTCCCTTCGGCTCAGACCGCTACTCTGGTCCCCAATCACGTTCTTACGCAGCAGTGGTGCGCGGAGGACTTCCGAGGACGACTTTTAGGCCTAGGCCTCCACGACCTACACGGGATGAACAGGTCAGGCAGCAACCGACTGATCCAAAATTCGGACAGCTTGTTCGTAAGTTGCATGCCGTAATTAAAACAGTCCATCACCTTCAAAATGTGGCCCCCAAACCAGGGAAGGCAGAACCACGGATGATTACCCGTATGGCGGAGGTTTTGGCCACAATGATCAAGCCTGCATTCCCCACCGCGGCTACATCTGATCTCATTAGGGGAAATGCTAAAAATTGGGGCTATAATACTCTGCTAATTCTGGAGGATCATTATATGCAAGGTCTTGAGACCATGTTGGCAGACCTTGATACATATTTGATCCCTGATTGGAAATCAGCCTTTGAAGTGGCTAAAAAATGGGCTTACAGGAACTTGCCCCGCATTACCCAGGATGTCATTGATCATGCGGAGGCACTTGTCATGTCCAAAATAGAGACAGACAAACCTGCAGTTGCACCACAAGAGCCACAAGTGGCTCCACAGGTGGAGACTGCGGACGACATACAGGACATACCAACAACACGAGATGCACAACAACAGACATCAGCATCACAGGTTGGACAAACTGAACAGACACACACTTCACAAAAAACGAATGTTCCACAAGGAGTAAGCCACACAGTGGCTACCATGACTGAGTCAGTTGTTCAGACGGAGGCTGAACCCACTTCTCGATTACCTAGGGGGGAGTCTCCTCAGGACATAAGGCCACAACGCAGAGTTAGGGCTTTAAACAACTGTATTGTGGAAGAAGATAGTGTTCTCTTGGATATTGAGGAACACTTAGAGGGTTCTCCCGAACAAAGGAGAGTTCGGGATTCAGATGTAAGTCATGGTAGCTGGCTACTGGATGAGGACATAGGAGAGGAAATGGGAAGGAGTCCGTGTTTGGCACCTATTCAGGAGCCCAGAATCGCGGGACAGGGCTCCCCCGCAGTTCAGCAGGACATTGTGCAGGTTCATGCGGTGGAAAGTTTCCTAAGTGACATGTCCCAACACGGTATGATTGATCACAGTTCCACTCCACAACCACAGCGATGTAGGGTAACAAGACACATCAATACTGATCGGAAGATGATCGATTGGGATCTGAGTGTGGGAAAGAAGTGGCTTTTTTTGGGGGACTCCAATCTGTCTAGGTTTCCGGCATATTCTGTTCCGGACCTGCAGGTTGAGAGTTACCCCGGGGCCAACTTCCGCCATGCTCAAGCGTTGATGGCAAAATCCTTGAGCCAAGTTACAGTGGAAAAGATCGTTTTGGCCTTCGGTCTCAATTGTAGAGGACAAAGAGCTAAAGAAACTTCAGTAAAGCAAATGCAAGCAGCTGTAAGAATGGCAAAAAAGCAATTTCCATTTGCCGAGGTCTGGGTTCCAGTCATTAACTATTCCCCTTCTTTGCCTAGTGCGGAGCGGATAACTTTGCACACGCTTAATGCGCACATTATGCGAAACTTACCGTACATCCCCGCACTTAAGGGTGCGGACTTCCACACGGAGAAGGATCACATTCATTGGACGAGGGAGACAGCTCGGGAAATGTTGAATCATTGGGTTTCATTTTTAAACTTAGATGCCCCATAAGCCTCTCGGAGGAGGGGCATAGGGGGTTAAAGTCCCTTCTGTTTCAAAATGTAGTGGTATTAGCCGACAATTTTAGTCTTTCCAAACCACAGCTGGATCTCTTGAATCGCGGATTGACTTTCATTCCCACAATCAATTTAAATAAACACCAGAAACCACAGCTTCAATTGGACATTCAAAATTACCATAGACGCATAAAATTGGCGACATATTTTGGAAATAGGAAGGGACAATCGTCACGGTTTACAGGAACTTCGGATTGGACACCATCCTTGGATAAACTACCCCCAGAAGTTAAAGTTTTAATTCGGCAAGATCAAAAAGAATTTAGTAAACATTTCAGAATTTGGAAGGAGAGGCCAAATTTGTCACAGGAGGAAGAAAAGGCGATTAAGGAATTAGTACAAAATAAACACATAATAATTAAACCTGCGGACAAAGGTAGTGCGGTAGTTATCCTAGGACGGGATCAATATATCTTAGAAGTTAACCGACAATTGGCTGACAAAACTTACTATACCAAATTGAAAGAACCAATTTATTTGCAAACTGTCCCTATGGTGAAACAAATTTTAGATAGCTTGTATAATCAGAAATTCATCAATTCTAAACAAAGAAAGTATTTACAAGGGGCTTTGGAACCACGTCCAAGGAGGTTTTATATCCTACCGAAGATCCACAAGGATCCGGAAAAGTGGACGGTGCCTTTTAAGATACCTCCAGGACGGCCAATTGTTTCGGATTGCAGTAGTGAAACCTATCAAACAGCGGAATACATAGATCATCACTTGAATCCTCTTTCAGTATTACATCCATCGTATGTCAAAGACACCTATCATTTCATAAGCATAATTAAAAATTTGACAGTTCCTCCAAATTCATTTTTCTTCACGATTGACATTGACAGTCTATACACCAACATTGACATCGAGGCCGGTCTGCAAGCAGTTAAGAACATATTTGTAAAGTATCCCAACAACAATAGGCCAGACAAAGAATTGTTACAATTGCTGGAAATAAATTTAAAAAGGAATGATTTTGAATTCAATAATGAATACTACTTGCAAGTTAAAGGAACAGCTATGGGCAAAAAATTTGCTCCGGCTTATGCCAATATTTTTATGGCAGAATGGGAGGAGAAGGTCTTATTGAAGTGTAGGACGAAGCCTTTTCATTATGTTAGATATTTGGATGACATTTTTGGCATTTGGACGGAGTCAAAGGAGGAATTCACAGAATTCATAAGAATATTGGATACCTTTGATCCATCTATTAGATTAAAATATATATTTGATGATCAGTCAATTGATTTTCTTGACACTACAATATATAAAGGTACATTATTTCATCAGAATCACAAATTGGAGGTCAAGGTTTATTTTAAGGAAACGGACACACATGCGCTGTTATTCAAATCCAGCTTTCACCCAAAGCATACTTTTCGGGGGTTAATTAAATCGCAGCTCATTAGGTTCAAAAGGATTTGCACGCAAGAAAATGATTTTTGGCAGGCAGTTAAAATTCTTTTTCAAACATTACGGACAAGAGGATACTCAAGGCAGTTTTTAAGGCACTGTCTGAAGACTTTTGAGGTCCAGGTGTCAAGAGATCAAAGGGAGTTAATTCCGCTAATCACGAATTTTTCATCAGTGAGCGGAATTCTCAACAGCAAAATTAAAAACAATTTCCGAACAATCATAGAGAATCAAGGATTATTAAAAAATCATCAAATCATCTCAGCTTACAGGAGAAACAAAAACTTGAAGGATTATTTGGTACGGGCAAAAATCCAAGCAATACAACAAATAACCAAGACCACTGCTTTATCAAATCATTTTGTAAAAATGGAATTCATATATAACAGAGTTCATAAAACTGTATTTAAAATCTCACAAAGTTTCAGCCCACACACTTTGAACTGTGTGTATGTTGTTTTTTGCTCCAAATGTGGGAAGCAATATGTCGGAGAAACACGAAATTCAATATCCACAAGGATGATGCAACATAAATATAATATTAGGAATAAAAGGGAAATTCATACTCCAGTTGTTCAGCACTTTATTTTACATGGCTGGCAAGCATTCAGGGTTGCAGGAATTCAGAGTAACTCATTATGGACAGATTTGGAGAGGAAAAAGATTGAAAGGAAATGGATAAGGATGTTGGACACTAAGGAACCATGGGGATTAAATAAAAAATATAATTAAAACTCCACCCCTAAGAACCTAACCAGTTTCCCTTAAAAAATCCTAATCCCAATTCCAATCCCTAACCCTAACCCCTATCTCTATTTATAAACCCTAGCCCTAACCCTAATTCATAACCCTAACCCTAACCTCAGTCTTCCTTTTGAACCCTATCCTGATTTTAACTCAACCCTAACCCTAACCCTATCCTAATACCAAGCCCTAACCCTAACCCTATCCTAATACCAAGCCCTAACCCTAACACCCTACCCCTAATTAATTAATATTATCCTAATAAATAAATAAATTAATAAATACGGTAAATAGGGGGTTAAATTATGTTTGATTTGTGATGGGGATAATAAAAGGGTTAAAAAGATTAAAAGGATTAAATAACAATCGGCTTAAAATCATGTTCAGAGGGTTAAAAAGGTTAAAAACATTAAAAAACAATTGGCTTAAAATCATGTTTAAAGGGTTAAAAAAGTTAAAAACATTAAAACACAATTGGCTTAAAATCATGTTAAAAGGGTTAAAAAAGTTAAAAACATTAAATAACAATTGGCTTAAAACAGAATTAAATAATAATTGGCTTAAAAACTCATGATAAATAAGGGTTAAAAGGATAATGTAATTCATGGTATTGGCAATGGGTTTACAAGAATGAAAAAACAAAAACATTAAAACACATCGGTGGAAAGCCTGTGAGTTTTAAATAAAAAGAAAAACGAACAGGAAAATTACAAGGAGCAACAGTGGTAGCTCATTTCTATTTTGGACACCGTTGAGTGAACATCAAGCAGTAGTCTCTCAGCTATTAACAGCCGGTTTAATTTACACCAGTGTGCTAGGCCTGAAGAAGACCCACTTTTGGGGTCGAAACGTTGCCGTTTGGCACACTGTTTTTCTTTGAATAAATAAATAAATAAATAAATAAATAGATATATAAATAAATAATTTTTTGTTTTCATAAAAACAAATTTATATATATATTTTTTTTGCATTTCATTTCATTCATAGTATAATTCATTGATTAATAAATAACAAAGGCGACATTGCACGCACAAATAAATAAATAAATTAGTGAATAAATAAAGTTCATAAATAAGTTAAAAACGTTTACATAACCCAAAATGGGTTATGCTGATGAAGGTTGGACCGTGGTCCGCTACGGCAGGAGGCGCCAGCGGAACCACAATTGGGGTGGCGGCCCCGGCCAGGGGAAGGACCGTGCACCTCCCGTCCCTTTTGGGGCACGGGCAAAACCCTTTCCCCCTAACCCTACCCTAACCCTAACCCTAACCCTAACCCCCTAACCCTAACCCTAACCCTATATGGGATTTCTGTCAGGGGGATGGACCGTGCACCTTTTCCCTCCTCTAGGAGGAGGGATTATTCCTATTTTCCTAACCCTAACCCTAATTAGGGGAAATCTTACCACGGGCCAAATTTTCAAAATGGTCGTAGAGAGACGGCGTTTTCACAGAAATGTTTCTCTTGGCCTCCTGATTCTCAAAATGCCCCTCCTTCCAACTTTTTGCATTTTCACTTAAACTCAATTTTAAAATTCCCCCAAGGTATCTCGGCTTCGAAACCATCACCACATTTTTTCTAATTTTTTTCCGCATTTTTTGATACCAATTTTATCAAGATCCGACAACATGTAATGCCGACGCCACCACCAGGTGTCACCCTAATTCCAAAATTCCAAATTCCAAATTCCAACTTCTAGCTTCCATCTTCCAAAATCAGACATCACCTTGAAAGTTGCATTCCCACTTGATGACAATGTATATCAGCACCCAAATTCCAACTTCCAAAATCAGATTCCGGCTTGATGATGATGTATACCAGCACCCAAATTCCAGCTTCCAAAATCAGATGTCATCTTGAAAGGTGGATTCCAGCTTGATAATGATTATTATTATCATTTTAACTTGTTCATTTTTTATATTTTGATTATTATTTATTATCATTTTAATTTATTATTATTATTATTATTTTCTATTTTTTGTTTTTTAAGATTTTGTGTAGTGACCAGGAGAGAGAAAAATCTGCAATCAAATTTCTTGTATGGTCACACGTACTTGACAAATAAAGATGATTCTGATTCTGACGATGTATTCCAGCCCCCATATCCAACTTACAACTCTGCACTTCACCTGATGAGGTGGATTCCTGCTTCCTTCCTTGATATACCAGCACCCAAAGTCCACCTTCCAAAATCAGATGTCACCTTGAAAGGTGGAATCCAGCTTGATGATGATGTATACCAGCACCCATATCCAACTTCCAAAATCGGATATCACCTTGAAAAGTGGATTCCAGCTTGATGATGATGCATAAAAGCACACATATCCAACTTATAACTCTGCACTTCACCCGATAAGGTGGATTCCAGCTTCCTTCCGTGATATACCAGCACCCAAATTCCAACTTCCAAAATCAGATGTCACCTTGAAAGGTGGATTCCAGCTTGATGATGATGTATACCAGCCCCCATATCCAACTTACAACTCTGCACTTCACCTGATAAGGTGGATTCCAGCTTCCTTCCTTGATATACCAGCACCCAAATTCCAACTTCCAAATTCCAACTTCCAGCTTCCAACTTCCAAAATCAGACGTCACCTTGAAAAGTGGATTCCAGCTTGATGATGATGCATAAAAGCACACATATCCAACTTATAACTCTGCACTTCACCCGATAAGGTGGATTCCAGCTTCCTTCCTTGATATACCAGCACCCAAATTCCAACTTCCAAAATCAGATGTCACCTTGAAAAGTGGATTCCAGCTTGATGATGATATATAAAAGCACACATATCCAACTTATAACTCTGCACTTCACCCGATAAGGTGGATTCCAGCTTCCTTCCGTGATATACCAGCACCCAAATTCCACCTTCCAAAATCAGATGTCACCTTGAAAGGTGGATTCCAGCTTGATGATGATGCATAAAAGCACACATATCCAACATATAACTCTGCACTTCACCCGATAAGGTGGATTCCAGCTTCCTTCCTTGATACACCAGCACCCAAATTCTGACTTCCAAAATCAGATGTCACCTTGAAAGGTGGATTCCAGCTTGATGATGATGCATAAAAACACACATATCCAACATATAACTCTGCACTTCACCCGATAAGGTGGATTCCAGCTTCCTTCCTTGATATACCAGCACCCAAATTCCGACTTCCAAAATCAGATGTCACCTTGAAAGGTGGATTCCAGCTTGATGATGATGCATAAAAACACACATATCCAACATATAACTCTGCACTTCACCCGATAAGGTGGATTCCAGCTTCCTTCCTTGATATACCAGCACCCAAATTCCACCTTCCAAAATCAGATGTCACCTTGAAACGTGGATTCCAGCTTGATGATGATGCATAAAAGCACACATATCCAACTTAAAACTCTGCACTTCACCCGATAAGGTGGATTCCAGCTTCCTTCCAAGATATACCAGCACTCAAAGTCCACCTTCCAAAATCAGATGTCACCTTGAAAGGTGGAATCCAGATTGATGATGATGTATACCAGCACCCATATCCAACTTCCAAAATTTGATATCACCTTGAAAAGTGGATTCCAGCTTGATGATGATGCATAAAAGCACACATATCCAACTTAAAACTCTGCACTTCACCCGATAAGGTGGATTCCAGCTTCCTTCCAAGATATACCAGCACTCAAAGTCCACCTTCCAAAATCAGATGTCACCTTGAAAAGTGGATTCCAGCTTGATGATAATATATAACAGCACACATATCCAACTTTCAACTCTGCACTTCACTTGATAAGGTTGATTCCAGCTTCCTTCCAAGATATACCAGCACCCAAATTCCAACTTCCAAATTCCAACTTCCAACTTCCAACTTCCAAAATCAGACAATGTACCTGGAAGCGGAATTTGGAAGCATGCATATACCCTGTCCCGAGGCAGGTAGAGGCACCAAATTCGATACACATATGTTTCAGGCCTTTCTGAGTCGAATGGTCTTGGTCCCATGTCTCTAGGACATACCTGAGGACTAAGACCAAGTACTTGGAAGTGGAACTTGGAAGCATGCATATAGGTGTCCCGAGGCAGGTAGAGGCACCAAATTCGATACACATATATTACAGACCATTCTGAGTCGATTGGTCTTGGTCCCATGTCTCTAGGACATACCTGAGGTCTAAGACCAAGTACCTGGAAGTGGAACTTGGAAGCATGCATATAGGTGTCCCGAGGCAGGTAGAGGCACCAAATTCGATACACTTATGTTTCAGGCCTTTCTGAGTCGAATGGTCTTGGTCCCATGTCTCTAGGACATACCTGAGGACTACGACAATGTACCTGGAAGCGGAACTTGGAAGCATGCATATAGGTGTCCCGAGGCAGGTAGAGGCACCAAATTCGATACACGTATGTTTCAGGCCTTTCTGAGTCGAATGGTCTTGGTCCCATGTCTCTAGGACATACCTGAGGACTACGACAATGTACCTGGAAGCAGAACTTGGAAGCATGCATATACCCTGTCCCGAGGCAGGTAGAGGCACCAAATTCGATACACATATGTTTCAGGCCTTTCTGAGTCGAATGGTCTTGGTCCCATGTCTCTAGGACATACCTGAGGACTAAGACCATGTACTTGGAAGTGGAACGTGGAAGCATGCATATACCCTGTCCCGAGGCAGGTAGAGGCACCAAATTCGATACACATATGTTTCAGGCCTTTCTGAGTCGAATGGTCTTGGTCCCATGTCTCTAGGACATACCTGAGGACTAAGACCATGTACTTGGAAGTGGAACTTGGAAGCATGCATATACCCTGTCCCGAGGCAGGTAGAGGCACCAAATTCGATACACATATGTTTCAGGCCTTTCTGAGTCGAATGGTCTTGGTCCCATGTCTCTAGGACATACCTGAGGTCTAAGACCATGTACTTGGAAGTGGAACTTGGAAGCATGCATATACCCGGTCCCAAGGCAGGTAGAGGCACCAAATTCGATACACATATGTTTCAGGCCTTTCTGAGTCGAATGGTCTTGGTCCCATGTCTCTAGGACATACCTGAGGTCTAAGACCAAGTACCTGGAAGAGGAACTTGGAAGCATGCATATACCCGGTCCCGAGGCAGGTAGAGGCACCAAATTCGATACACATATGTTTCAGGCCTTTCTGAGTCGAATGGTCTTGGTCCCATGTCTCTAGGACATACCTGAGGTCTAAGACCATGTACTTGGAAGCGGAATTTGGAAGCATGCATATACCCTGTCCCGAGGCAGGTAGAGGCACCAAATTCGATACACATATGTTTCAGGCCTTTCTGAGTCGAATGGTCTTGGTCCCATGTCTCTAGGACATACCTGAGGACTAAGACCAAGTACTTGGAAGTGGAACTTGGAAGCATGCATATAGGTGTCCCGAGGCAGGTAGAGGCACCAAATTCGATACACATATGTTTCAGGCCTTTCTGAGTCGAATGGTCTTGGTCTCATGTCTCTAGGACATACCTGAGGTCTAAGACCAAGTACCTGGAAGTGGAATTTGGAAGCATGCATATACCCTGTCCCGAGGCAGGTAGAGGCACCAAATTCGATACACATATGTTACAGGCCATTCTGAGTCGATTGGTCTTGGTCCCATGTCTCTAGGACATACCTGAGGTCTAAGACCAAGTACCTGGAAGAGGAACTTGGAAGCATGCATATACCCGGTCCCGAGGCAGGTAGAGGCACCAAATTCGATACACATATGTTTCAGGCCTTTCTGAGTCGAATGGTCTTGGTCCCATGTCTCTAGGACATACCTGAGGACTACGACAATGTACCTGGAAGCGGAACTTGGAAGCATGCATATAGGTGTCCCGAGGCAGGTAGAGGCAGCAGGTAGAGGCACCAAATTCGATACACATATGTTTCAGGCCTTTCTGAGTCGAATGGTCTTGGTCCCATGTCTCTAGGACATACCTGAGGACTAAGACCATGTACTTGGAAGTGGAACTTGGAAGCATGCATATACCCGGTCCCGAGGCAGGTAGAGGCACCAAATTCGATACACATATGTTTCAGGCCTTTCTGAGTCGAATGGTCTTGGTCCCATGTCTCTAGGACATACCTGAGGTCTAAGACCAAGTACCTGGAAGAGGAACTTGGAAGCATGCATATACCCGGTCCCGAGGCAGGTAGAGGCACCAAATTCGATACACATATGTTTCAGGCCTTTCTGAGTCGAATGGTCTTGGTCCCATGTCTCTAGGACATACCTGAGGTCTAAGACCATGTACTTGGAAGCGGATTTTGGAAGCATGCATATACCCTGTCCCGAGGCAGGTAGAGGCACCAAATTCGATACACATATGTTTCAGGCCTTTCTGAGTCGAATGGTCTTGGTCCCATGTCTCTAGGACATACCTGAGGACTAAGACCAAGTACTTGGAAGTGGAACTTGGAAGCATGCATATAGGTGTCCCGAGGCAGGTAGAGGCACCAAATTCGATACACATCTGTTTCAGGCCTTTCTGAGTCGAATGGTCTTGGTCCCATGTCTCTAGGACATACCTGAGGACTAAGACCATGTACTTGGAAGTGGAACTTGGAAGCATGCATATACCCTGTCCCGAGGCAGGTAGAGGCACCAAATTCGATACACATATGTTTCAGGCCTTTCTGAGTCGAATGGTCTTGGTCCCATGTCTCTAGGACATACCTGAGGTCTAAGACCAAGTACCTGGAAGAGGAACTTGGAAGCATGCATATACCCTGTCCCGAGGCAGGTAGAGGCACCAAATTCGATACACATATGTTTCAGGCCTTTCTGAGTCGAATGGTCTTGGTCCCATGTCTCTAGGACATACCTGAGGTCTAAGACCAATGTACTTGGAAGCGGAACTTGGAAGCATGCATATACCCTGTCCCGAGGCAGGTAGAGGCACCAAATTCGATACACATATGTTTCAGGCCTTTCTGAGTCGAATGGTCTTGGTCCCATGTCTCTAGGACATACCTGAGGACTACGACAATGTACCTGGAAGCGGAATTTGGAAGGATGCATATACCCTGTCCCGAGGCAGGTAGAGGCACCAAATTCGATACACATATGTTTCAGGCCTTTCTGAGTCGAATGGTCTTGGTCCCATGTCTCTAGGACATACCTGAGGACTAAGACCAAGTACCTGGAAGTGGAACTTGGAAGCATGCATATACCCTGTCCCGAGGCAGGTAGAGGCACCAAATTCGATACACATATGTTTCAGGCCTTTCTGAGTCGAATGGTCTTGGTCCCATGTCTCTAGGACATACCTGAGGTCTAAGACCAAGTACCTGGAAGCGGAACTTGGAAGCATGCATATACCCTGTCCCGAGGCAGGTAGAGGCACCAAATTCGATACACATATGTTTCAGGCCTTTCTGAGTCGAATGGTCTTGGTCCCATGTCTCTAGGACATACCTGAGGTACTAAGACCAATGTACCTGGAAGCGGAACTTGGAAGCATGCATATACCCTGTCCCGAGGCAGGTAGAGGCACCAAATTCGATACACATATGTTTCAGGCCTTTCTGAGTCGAATGGTCTTGGTCCCATGTCTCTAGGACATACCTGAGGACTACGACAATGTACCTGGAAGCGGAACTTGGAAGCATGCATATAGGTGTCCCGAGGCAGGTAGAGGCAGCAGGTAGAGGCACCAAATTCGATACACATATGTTTCAGGCCTTTCTGAGTCGAATGGTCTTGGTCCCATGTCTCTAGGACATACCTGAGGACTAAGACCATGTACTTGGAAGTGGAACTTGGAAGCATGCATATACCCTGTCCCGAGGCAGGTAGAGGCACCAAATTCGATACACATATGTTTCAGGCCTTTCTGAGTCGAATGGTCTTGGTCCCATGTCTCTAGGACATACCTGAGGTCTAAGACCATGTACTTGGAAGTGGAACTTGGAAGCATGCATATACCCGGTCCCAAGGCAGGTAGAGGCACCAAATTCGATACACATATGTTTCAGGCCTTTCTGAGTCGAATGGTCTTGGTCCCATGTCTCTAGGACATACCTGAGGTCTAAGACCAAGTACCTGGAAGAGGAACTTGGAAGCATGCATATACCCGGTCCCGAGGCAGGTAGAGGCACCAAATTCGATACACCTATGTTTCAGGCCTTTCTGAGTCGAATGGTCTTGGTCCCATGTCTCTAGGACATACCTGAGGTCTAAGACCATGTACTTGGAAGCGGAACTTGGAAGCATGCATATACCCTGTCCCGAGGCAGCTAGAGGCACCAAATTCGATACACATCTGTTTCAGGCCTTTCTGAGTCGAATGGTCTTGGTCCCATGTCTCTAGGACATACCTGAAGACTATGACAATGTACCTGGAAGCGGAACTTGGAAGCATGCATATACCCTGTCCCGAGGCAGCTAGAGGCACCAAATTCGATACACATCTGTTTCAGGCCTTTCTGAGTCGAATGGTCTTGGTCCCATGTCTCTAGGACATACCTGAGGTCTAAGACCAAGTACCTGGAAGAGGAACTTGGAAGCATGCATATACCCGGTCCCGAGGCAGGTAGAGGCACCAAATTCGATACACATATGTTTCAGGCCTTTCTGAGTCGAATGGTCTTGGTCCCATGTCTCTAGGACATACCTGAGGACTACGACAATGTACCTGGAAGCGGAACTTGGAAGCATGCATATAGGTGTCCCGAGGCAGGTAGAGGCAGCAGGTAGAGGCACCAAATTCGATACACATATGTTTCAGGCCTTTCTGAGTCGAATGGTCTTGGTCCCATGTCTCTAGGACATACCTGAGGACTAAGACCATGTACTTGGAAGTGGAACTTGGAAGCATGCATATACCCTGTCCCGAGGCAGGTAGAGGCACCAAATTCGATACACATATGTTTCAGGCCTTTCTGAGTCGAATGGTCTTGGTCCCATGTCTCTAGGACATACCTGAGGTCTAAGACCATGTACTTGGAAGTGGAACTTGGAAGCATGCATATACCCGGTCCCAAGGCAGGTAGAGGCACCAAATTCGATACACATATGTTTCAGGCCTTTCTGAGTCGAATGGTCTTGGTCCCATGTCTCTAGGACATACCTGAGGTCTAAGACCAAGTACCTGGAAGAGGAACTTGGAAGCATGCATATACCCGGTCCCGAGGCAGGTAGAGGCACCAAATTCGATACACCTATGTTTCAGGCCTTTCTGAGTCGAATGGTCTTGGTCCCATGTCTCTAGGACATACCTGAGGTCTAAGACCATGTACTTGGAAGCGGAACTTGGAAGCATGCATATACCCTGTCCCGAGGCAGCTAGAGGCACCAAATTCGATACACATATGTTTCAGGCCTTTCTGAGTCGAATGGTCTTGGTCCCATGTCTCTAGGACATACCTGAGGTCTAAGACCAAGTACCTGGAAGCGGAACTTGGAAGCATGCATATACCCTGTCCCGAGGCAGCTAGAGGCACCAAATTCGATACACATCTGTTTCAGGCCTTTCTGAGTCGAATGGTCTTGGTCCCATGTCTCTAGGACATACCTGAGGACTATGACAATGTACCTGGAAGCGGAACTTGGAAGCATGCATATACCCTGTCCCGAGGCAGCTAGAGGCACCAAATTCGATACACATCTGTTTCAGGCCTTTCTGAGTCGAATGGTCTTGGTCCCATGTCTCTAGGACATACCTGAGGTCTAAGACCAAGTACCTGGAAGAGGAACTTGGAAGCATGCATATACCCGGTCCCGAGGCAGGTAGAGGCACCAAATTCGATACACATATGTTTCAGGCCTTTCTGAGTCGAATGGTCTTGGTCCCATGTCTCTAGGACATACCTGAGGACTACGACAATGTACCTGGAAGCAGAACTTGGAAGCATGCATATACCGGTGTCCCGAGTCAGGTAGAGGCAGGTAGAGGCACCAAATTCGATACACATATGTTTCAGGCCTTTCTGAGTCGAATGGTCTTGGTCCCATGTCTCTAGGACATACCTGAGGATCTAAGACCATGTACTTGGAAGTGGAACTTGGAAGCATGCATATACCCTGTCCCGAGGCAGGTAGAGGCACCAAATTCGATACACATATGTTTCAGGCCTTTCTGAGTCGAATGGTCTTGGTCCCATGTCTCTAGGACATACCTGAGGTCTAAGACCATGTACTTGGAAGTGGAACTTGGAAGCATGCATATACCCTGTCCCGAGGCAGCTAGAGGCACCAAATTCGATACACATCTGTTTCAGGCCTTTCTGAGTCGAATGGTCTTGGTCCCATGTCTCTAGGACATACCTGAAGATCTAAGACAATGTACCTGGAAGCGGAACTTGGAAGCATGCATATACCCTGTCCCGAGGCAGGCTAGAGGCACCAAATTCGATACACATCTGTTTCAGGCCTTTCTGAGTCGAATGGTCTTGGTCCCATGTCTCTAGGACATACCTGAGGTCTAAGACCAATGTACCTGGAAGCGGAACTTGGAAGCATGCATATACCCTGTCCCGAGGCAGGCTAGAGGCACCAAATTCGATACACATATGTTTCAGGCCTTTCTGAGTCGAATGGTCTTGGTCCCATGTCTCTAGGACATACCTGAGGACTACGACAATGTACCTGGAAGCGGAACTTGGAAGCATGCATATACCTGTCCCGAGGCAGCAGGTAGAGGCACCAAATTCGATACACATATGTTTCAGGCCTTTCTGAGTCGAATGGTCTTGGTCCCATGTCTCTAGGACATACCTGAGGTACTAAGACCATGTACTTGGAAGCGGAACTTGGAAGCATGCATATACCCTGTCCCGAGGCAGCTAGAGGCACCAAATTCGATACACATATGTTTCAGGCCTTTCTGAGTCGAATGGTCTTGGTCCCATGTCTCTAGGACATACCTGAGGTACTAAGACCATGTACCTTGGAAGCGGAACTTGGAAGCATGCATATACCCTGTCCCGAGGCAGGCTAGAGGCACCAAATTCGATACACATATGTTTCAGGCCTTTCTGAGTCGAATGGTCTTGGTCCCATGTCTCTAGGACATACCTGAGGTCTAAGACCAATGTACCTGGAAGCGGAACTTGGAAGCATGCATATACCCTGTCCCGAGGCAGCTAGAGGCACCAAATTCGATACACATCTGTTTCAGGCCTTTCTGAGTCGAATGGTCTTGGTCCCATGTCTCTAGGACATACCTGAGGTCTAAGACCATGTACTTGGAAGCGGAACTTGGAAGCATGCATATACCCTGTCCCGAGGCAGCTAGAGGCACCAAATTCGATACACATCTGTTTCAGGCCTTTCTGAGTCGAATGGTCTTGGTCCCATGTCTCTAGGACATACCTGAGGACTAAGACCATGTACCTGGAAGCGGAACTTGGAAGCATGCATATACCCTGTCCCGAGGCAGCTAGAGGCACCAAATTCGATACACATCTGTTTCAGGCCTTTCTGAGTCGAATGGTCTTGGTCCCATGTCTCTAGGACATACCTGAGGACTACGACAGTGTACCTGGAAGCGGACATTTCCTGGATATCCATTTGAAGGAGGGAGCAATAGGGAAAAGAGTGATTTGCAAATCCAAGTGGAAAGGGAATCAAGACCACCCAGAGTGACTGGAAAGCATAACAAAAAACACCAGGCATGACAGATATTAGTCAAAATTTTCATCAAAATTCCAATTTATAATCTATGGCCAATGCAATAGATGAGAATTTGGAATCTGGAATTTCCAAATTCTCATCTACAGCGTGGGCCATAGATGAAAATTTGGAAATTCCAGATTCTCATCTATGACCCACGCCGTAGATGAGAATTTGGAACTTCCAAATTCCAGATTCCCATCTATGGCCAATGCCGTAGATGAGAATTTGGAATATCTTAGTTGTGATCTGTTCTGCTGTTTGTGTCAGCTGTTTCTCTTTCCCCTGTGCTTTAACTTGGCTCCCTGTTCCCTCAGCAGCCAAATTCATACATCCATAATTAGACTTCACCTTGAAAGGTGGATTCAAGCTTGATGATGATAAATACCACCACCCATATCCAAATTCCAAAATCAGACATCACCTTGAGAGGAGGAATTGATGAATGCTTTTCCTTTAGATGGAGATCAACACAAACCTGTAATGTCTTTGATGTTATCATCTGCTGATATATTTCAAACATATCTTGGATATCCATTTGAAGAAGGGAGCAATGGGGAAAAGAGTGATTTGCAAATCCAAGTGTAAAGGCAATTAAGACCACCCAGAGTGATTGGAAACAGGACAGAGATTGAAAGCCAATGGTCTTTATTTTTAATAAAAAAAACTAAAAACAAATAATAGCAGGATCACACTTACTGGTACATGAGTTCTAAGAGCAAACTGTGGCAAAAAACTCCTGGCATGGCATGGCAAGACAAGGCAATACAAAATACAAAGCATAACAAAAAACACCACGCATGACAGATATTAGTCACAATTTTGATCAAAATTCCAATTTATAATCTATGGCCAATGCTATAGATGAGAATTTGGAATCTGGAATTTCCAAATTCTCATCTACGCCGTTGGTCATAGATGAAAATTTGGAAATTCCAGATTCTCATCTACGGCGTGGGCCATAGATGAAAATTTGGAAATTCCAGATTCTCATCTACGACATGGGCCATAGATGAAAATTTGGAAATTCCAGATTCTCATCTACGACATGGGCCATAGATGAAAATTTGGAAATTCCAGATTTTCATCTACGCCGTGGGTCATAGATGAAAATTTGGAAATTCCAGATTCTCATCTATGACCCACGCCGTAGATGAGAATTTGGAAATTCCAGATTCCAGATTCTCATCTATGGCCAATGCCATAGATGAGAATTTGGAAATTCCAGATTCCAGACTCCCATCTTCCAAAATCAGACTTCACCTTGAGAGGTGGAATCGATGAATGCTTTTCCTTTAGATGGAGATCAACACAGACCTGTAATGTCTTTGATGTTATCATCTGCTGATATACTTGAAACATTTCCTGGATATCCATTTGAAGGAGGGAGCAATGGGGAAAAGAGTTTTGGGGTGATTTGCAAATCCAAGTGGAAAGGCAATCAAGACCACCCAGAGTGATTGGAAACACGACAGAGTGAAAGCCACCACTTCAGTAATACTTAAACTTCTGTTTGTCCCTGGATTCAGCCCCCAACTCCAAAATACACAGGTCTTTCAATTCGCTCAGGATTCTCATCTACAGGCATCACAATGCTAGAGAATTTGGAAGGATTTACTACCTTTGCAACTCATCATTACATATAGCAAGAGTGATGATTGATGCATCATTCATCAAGCTTCCATTTCTAATTTGAATCTGCCCATTACCTCCCATGTCTTTGAAATAAGAACCTTTAAGTGACTAACCTAACATAATAAATATATGAACAATATTAGTCAACATTTTGATCAACATTCCAATTTATAATCTATGGCCAACACCGTAGATGAGAATCTGGAAATTCCAGATTCCAAATTCTCATCTATGGCATTGGCTGTAGATGAAAATTTGGAAATTCCAGATTCTCATCTACGGCGTGGGCCATAGATGAAAATTTGGAAATTCCAGATTCTCATCTACGACATGGGCCATAGATGAAAATTTGGAATTTCCAGATTTTCATCTACGCCGTGGGTCATAGATGAAAATTTGGAAATTCCAGATTCTCATCTATGACCCACGCCGTAGATGAGAATTTGGAAATTCCAGATTCCAGATTCTCATCTATGGCCAATGCCATAGATGAGAATTTGGAAATTCCAGATTCCAGACTCCCATCTTCCAAAATAAGACTTCACCTTGAGAGGTGGAATCGATGAATGCTTTTCCTTTAGATGGAGATCAACACAGACCTGTAATGTCTTTGATGTTATCATCTGCTGATATACTTGAAACATTTCCTGGATATCCATTTGAAGGAGGGAGCAATGGGGAAAAGAGTTTTGGGGTGATTTGCAAATCCAAGTGGAAAGGCAATCAAGACCACCCAGAGTGATTGGAAACACGACAGAGTGAAAGCCACCACTTCAGTAATACTTAAACTTCTGTTTGTCCCTGGATTCAGCCCCCAACTCCAAAATACATAGGTCTTTCAATTCGCTCAGGATTCTCATCTACAGGCATCACAATGCTAGAGAATTTGGAAGGATTTACTACCTTTGCAACTCATCATTACATATAGCAAGAGTGATGATTGATGCATCATTCATCAAGCTTCCATTTCTAATTTGAATCTGCCCATTACCTCCCATGTCTTTGAAATAAGAACCTTTAAGTGACTAACCTAACATAATAAATATATGAACGATATTAGTCAACATTTTGATCAACATTCCAATTTATAATCTATGGCCAACACCGTAGATGAGAATCTGGAAATTCCAGATTCCAAATTCTCATCTATGGCATTGGCTGTAGATGAAAATTTGGAAATTCCAGATTCTCATCTACGGCGTGGGCCATAGATGAAAATTTGGAAATTCCAGATTCTCATCTACGACATGGGCCATAGATGAAAATTTGGAATTTCCAGATTTTCATCTACGCCGTGGGTCATAGATGAAAATTTGGAAATTCCAGATTCTCATCTATGACCCACGCCGTAGATGAGAATTTGGAAATTCCAGATTCCAGATTCTCATCTATGGCCAATGCCATAGATGAGAATTTGGAAATTCCAGATTCCAGACTCCCATCTTCCAAAATCAGACTTCACCTTGAGAGGTGGAATCGATGAATGCTTTTCCTTTAGATGGAGATCAACACAGACCTGTAATGTCTTTGATGTTATCATTTGCTGATATATTTGAAACATTTCCTGGATATCCATTTGAAGGAGGGAGCAATGGGGAAAAGAGTTTTGGGGTGATTTGCAAATCCAAGTGGAAAGGCAATCAAGACCACCCAGAGTGATTGGAAACACGACAGAGTGAAAGCCACCACTTCAGTAATACTTAAACTTCTGTTTGTCCCTGGATTCAGTCCCCAACTCCAAAATACATAGGTCTTTCAATTCGCTCAGGATTCTCATCTACAGGCATCACAATGCTAGAGAATTTGGAAGGATTTACTACCTTTGCAACTCATCATTACATATAGCAAGAGTGATGATTGATGCATCATTCATCAAGCTTCCATTTCTAATTTGAATCTGCCCATTACCTCCCATGTCTTTGAAATAAGAACCTTTAAGTGACTAACCTAACATAATAAATATATGAACAATATTAGTCAACATTTTGATCAACATTCCAATTTATAATCTATGGCCAAGGCCGTAGATGAGAATCTGGAAATTCCAGATTCCAAATTCTCATCTATGGCATTGGCCGTAGATGAAAATTTGGAAATTCCAGATTCTCATCTACGGCGTGGGCCATAGATGAAAATTTGGAAATTCCAGATTCTCATCTACGACGTGGGCCATAGATGAAAATTTGGAAATTCCAGATTCTCATCTACGGCGTTGGTCATAGATGAAAATTTGGAAATTCCAGATTCTCATCTACGGCGTGGGCCATAGATGAAAATTTGGAAATTCCAGATTCTCATCTACGGCGTGTTCCATAGATGGAAATTTGGAAATTCCAGATTCTCATCTATGACCCACGCCGTAGATGAGAATTTGGAAATTCCAGATTCCAGATTCTCATCTATGGCCAATGCCATAGATGAGAATTTGGAAATTCCAGATTCCAGATTCCCGTCTTCCAAAATCAGACTTCACCTTGAGAGGTGGAATCGATGAATGCTTTTCCTTTAGATGGAGATCAACACAGACCTGTAATGTCTTTGATGTTATCATCTGCTGATATATGTGAAACATTTCCTGGATATCCATTTGAAGGAGGGAGCAATGGGGAAAAGAGTTTTGGGGTGATTTGCAAATCCAAGTGGAAAGGCAATCAAGACCACCCAGAGTGATTGGAAACACGACAGAGTGAAAGCCACCACTTCAGTAATACTTAAACTTCTGTTTGTCCCTGGATTCAGTCCCCAACTCCAAAATACACAGGTCTTTCAATTCGCTCAGGATTCTCATCTACAGGCATCACAATGCTAGAGAATTTGGAAGGATTTACTACCTTTGCAACTCATTATTACATATAGCAAGAGTGATGATTGATGCATCATTCATCAAGCTTCCATTTCTAATTTGAATCTGCCCATTACCTCCCATGTCTTTGAAATAAGAACCTTTAAGTGACTAACCTAACATAATAAATATATGAACGATATTAGTCAACATTTTGATCAACATTCCAATTTATAATCTATGGCCAATGCCGTAGATGAGAATCTGGAAATTCCAGATTCCAAATTCTCATCTATGGCATTGGCTGTAGATGAAAATTTGGAATTTCCAGATTCTCATCTACGGCGTGGGCCATAGATGAAAATTTGGAAATTCCAAATTCTCATCTACGCTGTTGGTCATAGATGAAAATTTGGAAATTCCAGATTCTCATCTACGCCGTTGGCCATAGATGGGAATTTGGAAATTCCAGATTCTCATCTATTGCATTGGCCATAGATGGGAATTTAGTTAGTTTAGTTTATTTTAGCAATTTCCAAACTAAACTCAAAGAAGGCAGCATATACAATCATGTAACTATCTACTAGAAACATTTATTTTACTTAACATGTTATATAACATTGAATGCTGGAAATCAAATTTGGAAAACAAAGACTCTTCTCTATGGCTATGGTTTCTGCAGAGTTTGACTCAGGGGGTAACCTCTTCATAAAAAACAACATTAACCCCACATTAAGGATTTGCCTGAAGGTTTAAGATTCCTCCTGAAACTGAAAATAACTAAACACTTGAATATCAGGACCCATCAAACAGAATCTAAAAAAGAGCTAGCCAGTGGAAAAAAAGTTCTGAGACCGAGAAGCAGGGGAAGTGGCTACCTGGTGGAGGAGGCCTGTAAAAGGATGTAAAGGATTCCACCAGGAAAATGCTCGCTGGAAGTCTCACGTGCCAGCAGCAGGTGACTCATCCTGGCAGCTGAGGTTCCTGGAATATCTCACCAGCTGATGACACTTAAAGGGATCCCACATCACCCCGCCCACATCCAGATCTTTCATTTCCACGTAGAGTGGGTGATCTGCAGCATCTGAGTTCTTTTGTTTTCGGTTCCCCTGCATCTGGACCTTGAGTTCCTGATTTACAGAAACATAAAACATGACTGTAAGTGAACTGCATTTGAGAGTTGCACTTTTTTTTACAAGTGCATCTACTGACTTCCACATTCACATCTACAGAATTCCACATTTCCATTACACACCTGTCTTGCACATGAGGCAGTGCTTGAAGACACAACCCGGTGACTCTTTTTGGACAGCCATTTTCGGGGAGGCGGTTCACCCTCTGCGATCTCATTTCCATAATCCCCTTTCTTTCCTCTTTTACGTCTGAAAATAATGACGGCTGTGAGGATGATTAAGACCATGAGCAATGTGACTGCTCCGGCTGCTTTGCCTGCTGTGGCTGCTGCTGAAGTTATTCCACCTGTTGAGTTCAACCTGAGTGCTACCAGACATGTCTTCATACCAACAGGGTTATGAGCTGTGCAGACCAAGGTCCCCGAAGAAAGAATTTCCTTGCTGATTGTTAAAACCAGGTCACCTCGTGTGGGGTCAAAAGTGGCATCGTGGGGGAGTCTGCGTGTGCCGTTCATGGACCATGAGTACCAGATGGGGGGGCTTCCCTTTGCGGCCCTACATCTGAATGCCAGTTTGCGATTCAACTCAACTGCATCCTCTGCGTAACACTCAAGCTTAGCTGGTCTCTTTATTGCATTAAGGTGAATGATTCTGCTCTTGATTGCAGCAGGACCTTTTCTGACCTTGCACTGGTAGGTGTTTGTGTCTGTCATTTTCAAGTTACTGATGTTTATAGACGCATTGCCACTGGCAGGATCAGGAGACACAAAGCAAACTCTACGGCCGAATGGATTATAGTTGTCATAGATCCGATCTCCACTATACCAGATGACAAGTGTTTGACAAGGCTTGATGCTCCATTCAATATCGAGAACTCCTGAGTCCTTGGGATGAAGGTTGAAGTGACAGCTGCGCTGTGCAGTGTCTCCCACTGCTGCAAATTTTGGTGACTTTGAGCTTAAATGTATCTGGAGACCATGAGAGCGTAGTAAAGACAAAAGCAAAATTGAGACTATCATGCAGTAGCGCCAAAACCTGAACCTGGAGATGTGGGTTCTTTGAGGACGCAGTTTAAAGACTAATGATCTGGGGATGGGTACCTGCAAGCAAGACATGGACCAAAAGTCAACATTTGAAAGGAACAAAATGGTGTTAAAATTCGGAATTGTAACTTTTTAAACGACTATTTTAGATGAAAATGTGGAAGACAATGCAATCGACCCAAATTCCAATCTACACACTAGCCACGCTAGCACTTTAGCATGTTAAATAGCAAAACGAAAAACCCATGAAAAAAGTAAAACTTCAAGTAAAAACTTTAATCTAACATCAAGGACCAAAAGTCAACATTTGAAAGGAACAAAATTGTGTTAAAATTCGGAATTGTAACTGTTGAAATGACTATTTTATAAGAAAATGTGGAAGACAATGCAATCGACCCAAATTCCAATCTACACACTAGCCACGCTAGCACTTTAGCATGTTAAATAGCAAAACGAAAAACCCATGAAAAAAGTAAAACTTCAAGTAAAAACTTTAATCTAACATCATGGACCAAAAGTCAACATTTGAAAGGAACAAAATTGTGTTAAAATTCGGAATTGTAACTGTTGAAATGACTATTTTATAAGAAAATGTGGAAGACAATGCAATCGACCCAAATTCCAATCTACACACTAGCCACGCTAGCACTTTAGCATGTTAAATAGCAAAACGAAAAACTCATGAAAAAAGTAAAACTTCAACTAAAAACTTCAATCTAACATCATGTCAAATTGTCCCTAAACTCTTTCTAAGACACTACAAATGAGTTGGAACTGTTCAGGTGGGCTAAAAACCATTGAAATTTGTGGTTTTAAGAGACCAACATACCATGCCGATGGAGTATTCATGGAGCTCACGTCAATATGGCTGGTACTGACCTATAACCTCTGTGTCATGCCAAAGGATTATGGGAACTGTCTTCTTGGTATTCTCATCTACGCCATGGGTCATAGATGAAAATTTGGAAATTCCAGATTCTCGTCTATGGCCAATGCTGTAGATGAGAATTTGGAATATCTTAGTTGTGATCTGTGCTTTTATATCAATGGTTATGTTTCAGCTGTTTCCCCTTTCCCCTGTGGTTTTACTTGATTCTCTGTTTTCTCTTTGGTCTCTCTGGGTTTGTGTCTGAGTCCCATTATGGTACAGTGAACTTGAGCTTTCCCTCAACTACTTCAGCTTTAATGGATGAAAATGCTTACTTCCATATTTCCATCTACTGTATGCTTCCATAATCTAATCTACACAAAGCAGGCGAACCCCTCTGACTTTGGGACCCCTTTGGAGGTCCTTCCCATGGGGCAAGCGGGACCAAAATCAACACACTTCATCGGAGGGATGCCAGGAATCACACCGAAAAGGCTGCAAGTCTCTATCTCATTGTATAGCTGAACAGGCCCCAGATATAGCATGCAAAAATTTCCAAAGGGACCTATTGACCTTTAGCCTTTGGAAGGCCATCACTTGGGAATGCCAAGGGCCAGGGACATGGGACGAGCTGTTCCCAAAGCCACTGGCACAACTCTGTAACATATGTCAAAACCAAGCTTGTATCTCAAAGTCAATGTTTCGGTGCCCAGTGGCTTTTTGACTGCAGCCAGGCCTGTGGGATTTGAGGCCTTTCAGGCCATCCTGCTAAAGTGTGTGTGAGAAGCCATCTCGGCCACACTAGGTCGGAGAGCCACAAGCCAGGCATCGTCGGAAAGGTCTCCGTGAGCAGTGCCACGCGGTCTTCGAAGCAAAGCCGCAGGACCTTTCTGTCCGGAGGTAGGGGGCGCCAAATGTTCGGATTTTTCACCTCGTTAAGCGCTATATCTCTTTAACGGAAGCAGCGAGGGATGAGGGACGGAGACCGTTGGAAAGCTCTCCAAGAGCACTGTTACATATGTCAGCGCCGGCTAGGTGGCGCCCTTCTGGTTCAAACTCTGCCTCGGAAGGAGATAGAGACACGGGCCAGGGTGCGCCTGGAAGGCCTCCATTACAGTAATGCAAAAGTGGGTTAGCATTCTTTTCCCTCAACTACTTCAGCTTTAATGGATAAAAATGCTTACTTCCATATTTAAACCTTTTTATATCTACTGTGTGCTTCCATAATCTAATATATATTAAAGCAGGCAACCCTAGCTGAATTTGTCTCCGTGTTGAGACCCTTCTCAGGGGACCAGACGGACAAAACTTTAGACCAGCTATCGGCGGGTTGCCGGCTCTCGGCCGGAAGTGGTTGCACATCTCTAGCCCATTGTATGGCTAAAGGAGAGCCAAAAAGAGTGTGTGGGGAAGCCAGTGTGACCTCTTGACCTGTGAATTTAGGAAGGTCATAATTCCAAAACGACAAGGGCCAGGGACATGGGACGAGCTGTTCCCAAAGCCACTGGCACAACTCTGTAACATATGTCAAAACCAAGCTTGTATCTCAAAGTCAATGTTTCAGTGTCCAGTGGCTTTTTGACTGCAGCCAGGCCTGTGGGATTTGGGGCCTTTCAGGCCATCCTGCTAAAGTGTGTGTGAGAAGCCATCTCGGCCACACTAGGTCGGAGAGCCACAAGCCAGGCATCGTCGGAAAGGTCTCCGTGAGCAGTGCCACGCGGTCTTCGAAGCAAAGCCGCAGGACCTTTCTGTCCGGAGGTAGGGGGCGCCAAATGTTCGGATTTTTCACCTCGTTAAGCGCTATATCTCTTTAACGGAAGCAGCGAGGGATGAGGGACGGAGACCGTTGGAAAGCTCTCCAAGAGCACTGTTACATATGTCAGCGCCGGCTAGGTGGCGCCCTTCTGGTTCAAACTCTGCCTCGGAAGGAGATAGAGACACGGGCCAGGGTGCGCCTGGAAGGCCTCCATTACAGTAATGCAAAAGTGGGTTAGCATTCTTTTCCCTCAACTACTTCAGCTTTAATGGATGAAAATGCTTACTTCCATATTTCCATCTACTGTATGCTTCCATAATCTAATCTACACAAAGCAGGCGAACTCCTCTGACTTTGGGACCCCTTTGGAGGTCCTTCCCATGGGGCAAGCGGGACCAAAATCAACACACTTCATCGGAGGGATGCCAGGAATCACACCGAAAAGGCTGCAAGTCTCTATCTCATTGTATAGCTGAACAGGCCCCAGATATAGCATGCAAAAATTTCCAAAGGGACGTATTGACCTTTAGCCTTTGGAAGGCCATCACTTGGGAATGCCAAGGGCCAGGGACATGGGACGAGCTGTTCCCAAAGCCACTGGCACAACTCTGTAACATATGTCAAAACCAAGCTTGTATCTCAAAGTCAATGTTTCGGTGCCCAGTGGCTTTTTGACTGCAGCCAGGCCTGTGGGATTTGAGGCCTTTCAGGCCATCCTGCTAAAGTGTGTGTGAGAAGCCATCTCGGCCATACTAGGTCGGAGAGCCACAAGCCAGGCATCGTCGGAAAGGTCTCCGTGAGCAGTGCCACGCGGTCTTTGAAGCAAAGCCGCAGGACCTTTCTGTCCGGAGGTAGGGGGCGCCAAATGTTCGGATTTTTCACCTCGTTAAGCGCTATATCTTTTTAACGGAAGCAGCGAGGGATGAGGGACGGAGACCGTTGGAAAGCTCTCCTAGAGCACTGTTACATATGTCAGCGCCGGCTAGGTGGCGCCCTTCTGGTTCAAACTCTGCCTCGGAAGGAGATAGAGACACGGGCCAGGGTGCGCCTGGAAGGCCTCCATTACAGTAATGCAAAAGTGGGTTAGCATTCTTTTCCCTCAACTACTTCAGCTTTAATGGATAAAAATGCTTACTTCCATATTTAAACCTTTTTATATCTACTGTGTGCTTCCTTAATCTAATATATATTAAAGCAGGCAACCCTAGCTGAATTTGTCTCCGTGTTGAGACCCTTCTCAGGGGACCAGACGGACAAAACTTTAGACCAGCTATCGGCGGGTTGCCGGCTCTCGGCCGGAAGTGGTTGCACATCTCTAGCCCATTGTATGGCTAAAGGAGAGCCAAAAAGAGTGTGTGGGGAAGCCAGTGTGACCTCTTGACCTGTGAATTTAGGAAGGTCATAATTCCAAAACGACAAGGGCCAGGGACATGGGACGAGCTGTTCCCAAAGCCACTGGCACAACTCTGTAACATATGTCAAAACCAAGCTTGTATCTCAAAGTCAATGTTTCGGTGGCCAGTGGCTTTTTGACTGCAGCCAGGCCTGTGGGATTTGAGGCCTTTCAGGCCATCCTGCTAAAGTGTGTGTGAGAAGCCATCTCGGCCACACTAGGTCGGAGAGCCACAAGCCAGGCATCGTCGGAAAGGTCTCCGTGAGCAGTGCCACGCGGTCTTCGAAGCAAAGCCGCAGGACCTTTCTGTCCGGAGGTAGGGGGCGCCAAATGTTCGGATTTTTCACCTCGTTAAGCGCTATATCTCTTTAACGGAAGCAGCGAGGGATGAGGGACGGAGACCGTTGGAAAGCTCTCCAAGAGCACTGTTACATATGTCAGCGCCGGCTAGGTGGCGCCCTTCTGGTTCAAACTCTGCCTCGGAAGGAGATAGAGACACGGGCCAGGGTGCGCCTGGAAGGTCTCCATTACAGTAATGCAAAAGTGGGTTAGCATTCTTTTCCCTCATCTACTTCAGCTTTAATGGATAAAAATGCTTACTTCCATATTTAAACCTTTTTATATCTACTGTGTGCTTCCATAATCTAATATATATTAAAGCAGGCAACCCTAGCTGAATTTGTCTCCGTGTTGAGACCCTTCTCGGGGGACCAGACGGACAAAACTTTAGACCAGGTATCGGTGGGTTGCCGGCTCTCAGCCGGAAGTGGTTGTACGTTTCTGGCCCAATGTATGGCTAAAGGAGAGCCAAAAAGACTGTGTGGGAAAGGCAGTGTGACCTCTTGACCTGTGATTTTAAGAAGGCCATAATTCCAAAACGACAAGGGCCAGAGACGTGGGAGTCACAGTTCCTCAAAGCCTGGGGGGAGCAGTATAACATATGTCAAAATCAGACCCGTAGCTCAAACTTCATTTTTCAGCCTCTGAGCAGCTGCTGATTTCAGCAGGCCGCAGCAGAGACAGACCCTTCCCCCGCCTGTCTGAGCGATTCTTCCCAGGGCTATATCTTTGTAAGGGAAGCACCTACGGATGATTCAAAGACATGGTCGGAAAGCTCTCGAAGAATTTTACCACATATGTCAGCCCCAAGTGGGTGTGGCCACTCCTGACCCAACTCTGTAACAAAAGGAGATAGAGCCACGGGGTGTGGTCTGCCTGAAAGACCTGGAAGGGTAGAGGGCAGGAGTGCCATTAGTCTCCTCATATACCCAGTCAAGGACCTGATGGATGACAAAAAGTTCCCCCCATATTTCAGTCTATGGCGTTCCAAATGCTGATCTATGGACTTCAAATTGCCATATATTTATGGCATAATCCCCTTATGAAAATTAAGGCCCCTGCTGAGACCCTTCTCGGGGGACCAGACGGACAAAACTTTAGACCAGCTATCGGTGGGTTGCCGGCTCTCAGCCGGAAGTGGTTGTACATTTCTGGCCCAATGTATGGCTAAAGGAGAGCCAAAAAGAGTGTGTGGGAAAGGCAGTGTGACCTCTTGACCTGTGAATTTAAGAAGGCCATAATTTCAAAACGACAAGGGCCAGAGACGTGGGAGTCACAGTTCCTCAAAGCCTGGGGGGAGCAGTATAACATATGTCAAAATCAGACCCGTAGCTCAAACTTCATTTTTCAGCCTCTGAGCAGCTGCTGATTTCAGCAGGCCACAGCAGAGACAGAACCTTCCCCTGCCTGTCTGAGCGATTCTTCCCAGGGCTATATCTTTGTAAGGGAAGCACCTACGGATGATTCAAAGACATGGTCGGAAAGCTCTCGAAGAATTTTACCACATATGTCAGCCCCAAGTGGGTGTGGCCACTCCTGACCCAACTCTGTAACAAAAGGAGATAGAGCCACGGGGTGTGGTCTGCCTGAAAGACCTGGAAGGGTAGAGGGCAGGAGTGCCATTAGTCTCCTCATATACCCAGTCAAGGACCTGATGGATGGCAAAAAGTTCCCCCCATATTTCAGTCTATGGCGTTCCAAATGCTGATCTATGGACTTCAAATTGCCATATATTTATGGCATAATCCCCTGCTGAGACCCTTCTCGGGGGACCAGACGGACAAAACTTTAGACTAGCTATCGGTGGGTTGCCGGCTCTCAGTCGGAAGTGGTTGTACGTTTCTGGCCCATTGTATGGCTAAAGGAGAGCCAAAAAGAGTGTGTGGGAAAGGCAGTCTCTGAGCAGCTGCTGATTTCAGCAGCCCTCAGCAGAGACAGACCCATCCCCCGCCTGTCTGAGCGATTCTTCCCAGGGCTATATCTTTGTAAGGGAAGCACCTACGGAAGATTCAAAGACATCGTCGGAAAGCTCTCGAAGAATTTTACCACATATGTCAGCCCCAAGTGGGTGTGGCCACTCCTGACCCAACTCTGTAACAAAAGGAGATAGAGCCACGAGGTGTGGTCTGCCCACTCTCCCTGCCTGCCTGCCTGACCCTCACTGCTTCACACTCTCCCTGCCCCACTCTCCCTTCCTGCCTGCCTGCCTGCCTGCCTGCCTGCCTCTCACTGCCTCACCGCCTGCCTGCCTGCCTGCCTCTCACTGCCTCACACTCTCCCTGCCCCACTCTCCCTGCCTGCCTGCCTGCCTGCCTGCCTCTCACTGCCTCACCGCCTGTCTGCCTGCCTGCCTCTCACTGCCTCACACTCTCCCTGCCCCACTCTCCCTGCCTGCCTTCCTGCCTGCCTGCCTGCCTGCCTCTCACTGCCTCACCGCCTGCCTGCCGGCCTGCCTGCCTGCCTGCCTGCCTGCCTCTCACTGCCCCTCACTGCCTCACACTCTCCCTGCCTCACACTCTCCCTGCCTGCCTGCCTGCCTGCCTGCCTGCCTCTCACTGCCTCTCACTGCCTCACACTCTCCCTGCCTCACACTCTCCCTGCCTGCCTGCCTGCCTGCCTCTCACTGCCTCACCCCCTGCCTGCCTGCCTGCCTCTCACTGCCTCACACTCTCCCTGGCCCACTCTCCCTGCCTGCCTGCCTCTCACTGCCTCACACTCTCCCTGCCCCACTCTCCCTGCCTGCCTGCCTGCCTGCCTGCCTCACACTCTCCCTGGCCCTTATCCTAACACTCTCCCTGGTCCGCTCTCCCTGCCTGCCTACCTGCCTCTCACTGCCTCACCGCCTGCCTGCCGGCCTGCCTGCCTGCCGGCCTGCCTGCCTGCCTCTCACTGCCTCACACTCTCCCTGGCCCTTATCCTAACACTCTCCCTGGCCCACTCTCCCTGCCTACCTGCCTCTCACTCCCTCACCGCCTGCCTGCCTGCCTGCCTCCCTGCCTGCCTCCCTCTCACTGCCTCACACTCTCCCTGGCCCTTATCCTAACACTCAGAATCAGAAGCAGAGTCAGAATCAGAATTTCTTTATTTATCCCTGGAGGAAAATTCTTGGAGGGAAACTCCAACCCTAACCCTAAACCCTAACCCAGCCTGCCTCTCACTGCCTCACCGCCTGCCAGCCTGCCTCTCACTGCCTCACACTCTCCCTGCCCCACTCTCCCTGCCTGCCTGCCTGCCTCTCACTGCCTCACACTCTCCCTGGTCCACTCTCCCTGCCTGCCTGCCTGCCTGCCTGCCTGCCTGCCTCTCACTGCCTCACCGCCTGCCTGCCTGCCTGCCTGCCTGCCTGCCTCTCACTGCCTCACACTCTCCCTGGCCCACTCTCCCTGCCTGCCTGCCTCTCACTGCCTCACACTCTCCCTGGTCCACTCTCCCTGCCTGCCTGCCTGCCTCTCACTGCCTCACACTCTCCCTGGCCCACTCTCCCTGCCTGCCTGCCTCTCACTGCCTCACACTCTCCCTGGTCCACTCTCCCTGCCTGCCTGCCTGCCTGCCTGCCTCTCACTGCCTCACCGCCTGCCTGCCTGCCTGCCTGCCTGCCTCTCACTGCCTCACACTCTCCCTGGTCCACTCTCCCTGCCTGCCTGCCTGCCTGCCTGCCTCTCACTGCCTCACACTCTCCCTGCCCCACTCTCCCTGCCTGCCTGCCTGCCTGCCTGCCTCTCACTGCCTCACCGCCTGTCTGCCTGCCTGCCTCTCACTGCCTCACACTCTCCCTGCCCCACTCTCCCTGCCTGCCTTCCTGCCTGTCTGCCTGCCTGCCTCACACTCTCCCTGGCCCTTATCCTAACACTCTCCCTGGTCCGCTCTCCCTGCCTGCCTGCCTGCCTGCCTGCCTGCCTCTCACTGCCTCACCGCCTGCCTGCCGGCCTGCCTGCCTGCCTGCCTCTCACTGCCTCTCACTGCCTCACACTCTCCCTGCCTCACACTCTCCCTGCCTGCCTGCCTGCCTGCCTGCCTGCCTCTCACTGCCTCTCACTGCCTCACACTCTCCCTGCCTCACACTCTCCCTGCCTGCCTGCCTCTCACTGCCTCACCGCCTGCCTGCCTGCCTGCCTCTCACTGCCTCACACTCTCCCTGCCCCACTCTCCCTGCCTGCCTTCCTGCCTGTCTGCCTGCCTGCCTCACACTCTCCCTGGCCCTTATCCTAACACTCTCCCTGCCCCACTCTCCCTGCCTGCCTGCCTGCCTGCCTGCCTCACACTCTCCCTGGCCCTTATCCTAACACTCTCCCTGGTCCGCTCTCCCTGCCTGCCTACCTGCCTCTCACTGCCTCACCGCCTGCCTGCCGGCCTGCCTGCCTGCCTCTCACTGCCTCACACTCTCCCTGGCCCTTATCCTAACACTCTCCCTGGCCCACTCTCCCTGCCTGCCTGCCTCTCACTCCCTCACCGCCTGCCTGCCTGCCTCCCTGCCTGCCTCCCTCCCTGCCTGCCTCCCTCTCACTGCCTCACACTCTCCCTGGCCCTTATCCTAACACTCAGAATCAGAAGCAGAGTCAGAATCAGAATTTCTTTATTTATCCCTGGAGGAAAATTCTTGGAGGGAAACTCCAACCCTAACCCTAAACCCTAACCCAGCCTGCCTCTCACTGCCTCACCGCCTGCCAGCCTGCCTGCCTGCCTCTCACTGCCTCACACTCTCCCTGCCCCACTCTCCCTGCCTGCCTGCCTGCCTCTCACTGCCTCACACTCTCCCTGGCCCACTCTCCCTGCCTGCCTGCCTGCCTGCCTGCCTCTCACTGCCTCACCGCCTGCCTGCCTCTCACTGCCTCACACTCTCCCTGGCCCACTCTCCCTGCCTGCCTGCCTCTCACTGCCTCACACTCTCCCTGGTCCACTCTCCCTGCCTGCCTGCCTGCCTCTCACTGCCTCACACTCTCCCTGGCCCACTCTCCCTGCCTGCCTGCCTCTCACTGCCTCACCGCCTGCCTGCCTGCCTGCCTGCCTGCCTCTCACTGCCTCACACTCTCCCTGGTCCACTCTCCCTGCCTGCCTGCCTGCCTGCCTGCCTCTCACTGCCTCACACTCTCCCTGCCCCACTCTCCCTGCCTGCCTGCCTGCCTGCCTGCCTCTCACTGCCTCACCGCCTGTCTGCCTGCCTGCCGCTCACTGCCTCACACTCTCCCTGCCCCACTCTCCCTGCCTGCCTTCCTGCCTGTCTGCCTGCCTGCCTCACACTCTCCCTGGCCCTTATCCTAACAATCTCCCTGGTCCGCTCTCCCTGCCTGCCTGCCTGCCTCTCACTGCCTCACCGCCTGCCTGCCTGCCTGCCTGCCTGCCTCTCACTGCCTCACACTCTCCCTGCCCCACTCTCCCTGCCTGCCTGCCTCACACTCTCCCTGGCCCTTATCCTAACACTCTCCCTGGTCCGCTCTCCCTGCCTGCCTCTCACTGCCGCACCACCTGCCTGCCGGCCTGCCTGCCTGCCTCTCACTGCCTCACACTCTCCCTGGCCCTTATCCTAACACTCTCCCTGGTCCGCTCTCCCTGCCTGCCTCTCACTGCCGCACCACCTGCCTGCCTCCCTGCCTGCCTCCCTCTCACTGCCTCACACTCTCCCTGGCCCTTATCCTAACACTCAGAATCAGAAGCAGAATCAGAATCAGAATTCCTTTATTTATCCCTGGAGGAAAATTCTTGGAGGGAAACTCCAAACCTAACCCTAAACCCTAACCCTGCCTGCCTCTCACTGCCTCACCGCCTGCCAGCCTGCCTGCCTGCCTCTCACTGCCTCACACTGTCCCTGCCCCACTCTCCCTGCCTGCCTGCCTGCCTCTCACTGCCTCACACTCTCCCTGGTCCACTCTCCCTGCCTGCCTGCCTGCCTGCCTCTCACTGCCTCACCGCCTGCCTGCCTGCCTGCCTGCCTGCCTCTCACTGCCTCACACTCTCCCTGGCCCACTCTCCCTGCCTGCCTGCCTCTCACTGCCTCACACTCTCCCTGGTCCGCTCTCCCTGCCTGCCTGCCTGCCTCTCACTGCCTCACCGCCTGCCTGCCGGCCTGCCTCTCACTGCCTCACACTCTCCCTGGCCCTTATCCTAACACTCTCCCTGGCCCACTCTCCCTGCCTGCCTGCCTCTCACTGCCTCACACTCTCCCTTCCTGCCTTCCTGCCTGCCTGCCTGCCTGCCTCTCACTGCCTCACACTCTCCCTGCCCCACTCTCCCTGCCTGCCTGCCTGCCTCTCACTGCCTCACCGGCTGTCTGCCTGCCTGCCTCTCACTGCCTCACACTCTCCCTGGCCCACTCTCCCTGCCTGCCTGCCTCTCACTGCCTCACTCCCTCACCGCCTGCCTGCCTGCCTGCCTGCCTGCCTGCCTGCCTGCCTCTCACTGCCTCACACTCTCCCTGGTCCACTCTCCCTGCCTGCCTGCCTGCCTGCCTGCCTCTCACTGCCTCACCGCCTGCCTGCCTGCCTGCCTGCCTCTCACTGCCTCACACTCTCCCTGCCTGCCTGCCTGCCTGCCTGCCTGCCTCTCACTGCCTCACACTCTCCCTGCCCCACTCTCCCTGCCTGCCTGCCTGCCTGCCTGCCTGCCTCTCACTGCCTCACCGCCTGCCTGCCTGCCTGCCTGCCTGCCTCACACTCTTCCTGGCCCTTATCCTAACACTCTCCCTAGTCCGCTCTCCCTGCCTGCCTGCCTGCCTACCTGACTGCCTCTCACTGCCTCACACTCTCCCTGCCCCACTCTCCCTGCCTGCCTGCCTGCCTCACACTCTCCCTGGCCCTTATCCTAACACTCTCCCTGGTCCGCTCTCCCTGCCTGCCTGCCTGCCTCTCACTGCCTCACCGCCTGCCTGCCGGCCTGCCTGCCTGCCTCTCACTGCCTCACACTCTCCCTGGCCCTTATCCTAACACTCTCCCTGGCCCACTCTCCCTGCCTGCCTGCCTCTCACTGCCTCACTCCCTCACCGCCTGCCTGCCTGCCTGCCTGCCTGCCTGCCTGCCTGCCTCCCTGCCTGCCTCCCTCTCACTGCCTCACACTCTCCCTGGCCCTTATCCTAACACTCAGAATCAGAACCAGAATCAGAATCAGAATTCCTTTATTTATCCCTGGAGGAAAATTCTTGGAGGGAAACTCCAATCCTAACCCTAAAGCCTAACCCTGCCTGCCTCTCACTGCCTCACCGCCTGCCTGCCTGCCTGCCTGCCTGCCTCTCACTGCCTCACACTCTCCCTGCCTGCCTGCCTGCCTGCCTCTCACTGCCTCACACTCTCCCTGGCCCACTCTCCCTGCCTGCCTGCCTGCCTGCCTGCCTGCCTGCCTCTCACTCCCTCACCGCCTGCCTGCCTGCCTGCCTGCCTCCCTGCCTGCCTCCCTCTCACTGCATCACACTCTCCCTGGCCCTTATCCTAACACTCAGAATCAGAACCAGAATCAGAATCAGAATCAGAATTCCTTTATTTATCCCTGGAGGGAAATTCTTGGAGGGACACTCTCCCTGCCTGCCTGCCTGCCTCTCACTGCCTCACCGCCTGCCTGCCTGCCTGCCTGCCTGCCTGACCCTCACTGCCTCACACTCTCCCTGGCCCGCTCTCCCTGCCTGCCCGCCTGCCTGCCTGCCTCTCACTGCCTCACCGCCTGCCTGCCTGCCTGCCTGCCTGACCCTCACTGCCTCACACTCTCCATGGCCCACTCTCCCTGCCTGTCTGCCTGCCTGCATTCCTGACCCTCACTGCCTCACACTCTCCCTGCCCCACTCTCCCTTCCTGCCTGCCTGCCTGCCTGCCTCACACTCTCCCTGGCCCTTATCCTAACACTCTCCCTGCCCCACTCTCCCTGCCTGCCTGCCTGTCTGCCTCTCACTGCCTCACCGCCTGCCTGCCTGCCTGCCTGCCTGACCCTCACTGCCTCACCGCCTGCCTGCCTGCCTGCCTGACCCTCACTGCCTCACACTCTCCATGGCCCACTCTCCCTGCCTGCCTGCCTGCCTGACCCTCACTGCCTCACACTCTCCCTGGCCCACTCTCCCTGCCTGCCTGCCTGCCTGCCTGACCCTCACTGCCTCACACTCTCCCTGGCCCACTCTCCCTCCCTCCCTCCCACCCTGCCTTTATTGTCATTGTGCAAGCATAACGAAATTTTGTGAAGATTCTCGGCTTAAAAGCACACTTATAAATAGCAGCAGAAAATAAAAATTGCACACTTAAGAAAATAAAAATATAAAATACAAAATGAGGTAGATAAAGTGCACTTAGTGCCAGTCTGTGGCATGCTGTGTGTGTGTGTATGCGGCTAGGCGGGGGAGGGTCTATGTGTGAGGTCCTGTAGACGGGTGGGGCGTGAGTGTGTCACTGTAGGGTGGGCTATTGCTTTTACGGCTCTGGGGAAGAAGCTGTCCCTGATTCTGTTCGTGCTGAGAAAGAAGAGCCGTTGTTGGGCCTTTTTCACCAGGTGTGAGGTGTTCACTGACCAGGAGAGGTCAGAGGAAATGTGGATGCTCAGATTTTAGCACACTAAAAAAGAGGATTCAAGGATTCAAGGAACTTTATTGTCATACCAGCTCACATTCACATGTTTATGGTACAAAATTAGGACTCAGGTCCCGGGAGCAGCAAATGGACTAAAAAAATATAAAGTAGGAGGTAACAAAGAATATAAGCTAAACAGAAAATAGAATATAAAAGAATATAAAACTAGACATTTAAATAAGCTCAACAAAAACTTAAACACAGGCTTGTCCATACTTGGTTGTAGGACCTCAAACAAGACATCTTCAAAAAGTCTTCTGTATATCCAAAGGGTTCCCTGAGAAACAAGAGAATTTGTTCAATACAGTGCAAAAAACTGGGTCAGAAAGATCCTATATGATCTTGTGCATGCTATACATTTATAACATGTGATTTCAGTTTAAGAAAGCATTAAAAATGGTAAAATATGACATTGTAGCTTAAATTAGGCAAAGGTAAAATTTTAATGTTATATACATTGAAACTTGGAAATAGCAATAAAGTTAGGCAAAAATACCAATTTATTATTATATACATTTAAATTTGGAAATAGAAATAAAGTTAGGCCAAAAATGCCAATTTACTGTCATATACGTTGAAACTTGGAAGTGGCAAAACTTGGAATTGGAAGGTGGAATGTTGGAATGGTGGAGTACCACTACCACCTAGTGGCCACTTCCAACTTCCAAAAACCCACTTCCAAATTCCAACTTCCAACTTCCAGCCTCAATATTAGCAGATTGAAAAGTGGGTTGGAATTATGGAAACACCCAATTTCTAATTGACGCGCCATTCAAAAACCCTATCCCTAACCCTAACCCTAGCCCTAACCCTAACCATCATGCCCCTTGGCTCTGCCTGACCCTAACTATATTATACTTATCCTTTTCTTATGGCCCTCACCCTAACCATGTTGTATCTAAGCCTACTGTAGCCCTAATCTTAACCATACCCTCACAAATGGTTCCTAAACCTAACCATATTATACCTAATCCTATTGTAGCCCTAACCTTAACCATACCCTCATATATGGTGCCTAAACCTAACCATTATTATGGATCTAACCCTAATTATGATTGTGCCAGAATGTGTTTCTAACCCTAATTTTTCTACTCATATTCCTGGTCCCAGCCACTATTTTATTTGGGCTCACACTTTCTCCTTCCTCTAATAAGAGCTTTTATTTTTCCAAATGTGGTATAACCCTAATCATGTAAGTGAGTGATTTCCACTATGTGGTATGTTTTTTATAGTTCTCTAATTTTTTACTGTGTTTGACTGCAGGATGGTTTAATATTCTTCGATTAATGTTTTATTGGCGGACCGAATTACGGACCCTATTTTCTGTCGGACCGCATGAGGGAAGTTGCGTCATCACGTAGCGGAAGTGACGGTAGCTTTGTTTACAGTTTTCGGAGTGTTCGTGTTGGAATCGGCACATTCGCTGGAGCGGATTTTATAACGTTAGCGTGGTTTTTCGGTTGTATGCTAGCGGCTTTTTCCGCACTAGTTACACACTGTATTGTTGCTTATGTTTTTGCTGGATGCTACGCTCCGGTTTAACTTCTACTGTTGTTGCTATTTATGGATTTACGAACTGGAGGATATGACGTTTTAGACGGGAAGTGGATGCTAGGAGGTCGGGGTCCGTCTACGTAAATGGCGCCGGGTGAGCGGCGGATTGTTTTTGCCGACGGACTTCCTTCGACATCAGCTACTATGTCAGCGTACTTGACGCTGGTTGTATGCTAGCGGCTTTTTCCGCACTATTTTACACACTGTATTGTTGCTTATGTTGTTGCTTGATGGTACGGTTTGGTTTAACTTTTATTGTTATTGCTATTTATGGATTTACGAACTGGAGGATATGACGTTTTAGACGGGAAGTATATGCTAGGAGGTCGGGGTCCGTCTAGGTAAATAACGCCGGGCGAACGGCGGATTGTTTTCGCCGACGGACTTCCTTCGACATCGGATACTACGTCAGCGTAATTAACGCTGGACCCGCGAAACGAAGCGAGTAGCTTTATTACACAGACAGCGCCAGGAGCGAACACACGCAGCCATCCTCACAATTGGAGGTATTGACAATAAATACTGCTCAACATTGTGATTGTTAGCGTGCTAGGTGACCTGAAGAAGACCTGTTTTGGGTCGAAACGTTGTCGTGAGCACGCTATTTGTCTATTTCGCCGCGTTTTTAGCGGACAATTTTTTTTCCTGACTGTAAGCTAACATTAGCACCTACTTGAAGCACTTGCTGTCCTTTTGACAGGCACTTTATTTTGTATTTTTGCTTTTCTTTTTATGGACGTTTGAAGCCGCTGTGCGGACACTTTTATTTCACTTGTTTTTTGTTTGTTGTATTCTTATCCTTTCCTTTTTGGGAAAGCGCTTTGGGTTCGTGTTATTTAAAATAAATTTTTGGAAATAATGATGGACGCTCCTGAGAGGTTTTTGCAGATTTTTATTGCACACTCATATCTTTGTGGATATTTTTGCAACCACAATTAAAACACTTACCTCACAAACTATACGGACGTTGCTGACATTTAATTACGAGGACACAGACTGTTAATACAGCACGTTCGTGCTTCACGGCGGCCATGGACGGCCAGTGGACGGTTGTTCAACGGGACCGCCGCCGCCGACGACGACCGGAGTGGGACGACAGGCGGGTCCGATTCCGTGAGGGATCCGGACGGGGGAAGGACCGCGCATCTCCTGCTTTCCTCGATCGGAGGGGGCAGGCTTCTTACTCATTCCCTAACCCTAACCCTAACCCCTAACCCTAACCCCCCTAACCCTAACCCTAACCCTAACCCTAACCCTGTCCTGTCCCCCTAACCCTAATTGGTTCTAACCCTAACCCTAAATCAACCTTAACCCTAATCTGATAAAAACAAAAAAAATAAAAAAAACAAAAAAATTAATTAAAAAAATCAATAAAAAATTAAAAAATTAAAAAATAAACAATTAAAAAAGTTAATAAGATAAGTTCATTTTGTTTTAGCCTTAATTAGTTCATGGAGTTCTGGTTTTTAAGAACAGTTGTGATGGGGATTGGTATGGGGTTAAAAATGATTATTATAATACATATTCAATCATGTTAAATAATAAATAACAATTTAAGTTAAATAAATATGTGTATGGGATGGGTTGGATGAGGATAAGTGTGAAAGGGAAAAGACTTGGTTGTATTTTTATTTTTACAAAAATGTTAAGGGGAAGTTTTAAATAGGAGTGGAGGCCACTCTCACCTCATTTTGGTTTCAGCCTTGGAAGGGATGACATCTAGTGCTTGCAGCAAGAGCCATTTTCAGTTTTTTGTGTGCCTTCTTAGCCTGAGGAAGACCAATTCATAGGTCGAAACGTTGCTTTTTTGTTTTGGCACGCCTTCTTTAGTTCTTTATTATTAAAAAATTGTTATTAAAAACAATTAAAAAATTAAAACAATAATTTAAAACCTCAACATTGAGGACACTTTTAGTTCATTTTTTTATTTTTTTCAATTAAAAATAAATTTATACCTCAATATTGAGGACACCTTTAGTTCATTTTTATATTTAAAAACAAACGGATTAAAACCTCATTTTGGAGGACAATTTTATTTCATTTTATTTGTTAAAAACATAATAAAAAAAGAACGATCACATTATTTATTTGTTTGAAAACTAAAAACTATGGAGGACGGTTGGACGGTTGTCCGCTATGGGAGACGGAGACGCAACCGCCAACTCCAATGGGGTCAAGGGTATGGGGAGGCTAGGGATCGGATGGCCCGTGCATCAACCTCCTACGGGAGGAGGGACTTTGTCCCTTACAATAATCCTAACCCTAACCCTAACACACACACAGACGCACACAGACACACTCACACACAGACTCACACACACACAAAGAGACATACACACACACACACACACAGAGACGCACACTCACACACACACACAGACACACACTCACACACACACACAGAGACGCACACTCACACAGAGACATATACCCACACACACACACACACACGCACAGACACACACTCTCATACACACACACACACACACACACACACACACACATACGCAGACACACACACACACACACACACACACACTCAGCCATAGAAACAAACCACGATTTGGAATTTGCCGTATCTCCGGAACCCTATGTCGTACAAACTCGGGGGTGGTACCGTTGGAAAGGGCGTGGCCACATTTGGGGCGGTAGGACTTGGTTTCATCTCTCTACCACCTTCCTATCCCAAGTTATTCCAATAAAAGGAAGA